>NC_134486.1:8448046-8548046 GCF_040206685.1 Ascaphus truei | reverse complement strand
CCCCTAAAGGGGCCTGTATCTCGGGGGGCACGGGGTCCCCAGACCTAAAACCAACGCGGTTCAGCTCCGGAGACCCCCTGCACATCTACACTATCAATAAAAATGTATTTCAAATAATTTTTAATGTGTGGATGTTTGCGCAGAGAGAGAGCAGCGGATCTCTCTCTGCTGCAAACACATCTCGCCCCCGCCGCCCATACAGTAGTATCATTTATGTATGTGCATATACAGTACAGTACTGTACAGTACTGTATGTTAGGGCTTACAGGGGTTGTTGTTATACAGTACTGTATATATATATATACTGTATACTGCATTACAATTCATTATAGGGGACGGCTTCACAGAGAATAGCTCGCAAGCGCCACCATGTGTATTTTGACGGCATTGCAGTATTGTAACCAGCCGGAATAAAAAGCTTAAATTCCTGCCGGAAAATAACGCAATGCACTCTGGCTGAAAAATATCAGAAACCTGAATACACCCGAGTATACCCGAATTCGCGGGACTAGCCGTGCTCGAATAAAGTGTGTCGCCAGTGTACGTGCGTACTGTATTATGGCATTGTGTGATGTCTATACCCGTACATGTATTGTTTTAATACTCTTGTGATGTACAGTACTGAACATGCCTACAGTATACAGTACAGTACTGTACAATATGCCTGGACAGTACTGTATGTTCTAGAAACACTGTATTTTGTTACAGTATAAAAGGAGACAATGGAACAATTAAAAACAAATCAACATTTTCTTTTATTGGAGTAAGTACAAAAACATTTATTTACAAATACAATTTAAAAACATTTAAAGTGTACAGCAATTCAAAATATTAACAGATGTATGGTTTACTGCTAGTGAAAACATTTATGTACAGAAAGTCAAAACATTTACAGTAGTATGGTGTACAGTACAGTAAGTCAGGCCTGCACAACTCCAGACCTTGAGGGCCGCAAACAGGCCCGGTTTTCAGGATAACCTTGAAAACTGGGCCTGTTTGGGGCCCTCGAGGACTGAAATTGTGCAGATCTTGTTTAAGTAAAAACATTTCTTTATTAATACAAGTTAAAACACGCAACATCTCCTTTATTAAAGTACAGAAAGTCAAAACATTTACAGCACAACAGTATGGTGTTAGTAAAAAAAAAACATGCAACATCTCCTTTATTAAAGTACAGGAAGTCAAAACATTTACAGTAGGATGGTGTACAGTACAGTAAGTCAGGCCTGCACAACTCCAGTCCTCGAGGGCTGCAAACAGGCTCGGTTTTCAAGATAACCTTGAAAACTGGGCCTGTTTGGGGCCCTCGAGGACTGGAATTGTGCAGGTCTTGTTTAAGTGTAGCGGTCATGTAAAATGGCTACAGTCATCTCTCCTGCTGACAGTAAGGCCTGGTAAGTTGTGGGCATGCCAGCAGTAATTATGGAGGTTTGCCCTCACACCCTGGTGGGGTGCCCTGTGTATGGATGGGAATGGTCACATGCTCTGACTCCATGGTTAGTGATGTCAGAGGTGTGTCAGCCTCAGAAGTTACATAAGGCACAGCACTGTTTCTAAAAGTTAGTCTAGTGGAGCCAGAGTTCTGCCTGAGACCTGAGTTCTGCTGAGAGGAGGAGTAGTTCTACCAGAGTTCTAGTTATGTTATAGTAACTCCAGAGGAGACTGTGTCCAGGGACCTGGCACAGGGCAGTGATCCCTGCGGGGATAGGGAATCCCTATCTAAGGAGAGATATACCTTTTAAGGGAAGCACAGAGATTGATCATGAGTGGCTAATTCTCTACTGCAAGGGGCAGCTAGCCCACTCAGGCAATAAAGATGTTCTCAATCACAAACCCTCTCGTGTACATGTGTGGAGTGAATGTACAGAGAGGAGCACCACGGAGGAGTTCCTCGTCAGGACCATCCCCAAGTGACCGAAGGGACCCTGATGAGGTGGAGGCGCTGCACTGGAACTAGGTGAGACTCAGCACACTACCTCAGCTGCCTGTCTGGACGGGTTCTCCCCATACACCATCATGCGGGAGACTCAGGAGTCCTGTTGCCAACAGGTGCACCACCAGACACTACCACACTGTAATGGGGGCCGGTTAGACCACAGGGGCCAATGTGAGATTGGGTGGGTCAGGCCGGGCCAGAAACACCGTTACATAAGTAAAAACATTTCTTTATTAATACAAGTTAAAACACGCAACAAGTCAAAATATAAACATCAGATGAACAGTCACGCAAATTCGATCCCCACCAGATTGTCCTTCCAGGGCAGATGCCTTGTATGACGCAAAATGCCATTTATGAAGTCTCATACGATTTTCATTAAAGGATCTGTAATTGAAAAATAGTGCCGCAATTCCTCCACAATAGTCCTTCTTAAATTTTCAGGAAGCGCCCTTTTTTCGCGATTTCTTTCGTAGTCTACATTTTTGGCCCACCCGCAATACACCAAGTAGGACACGCGTTGCTTAAAAATTAACATGCCATACTTCTGGGGTAAACCAACACTCATCACCCTATACTTCTCCCTGAGTGCCGGTGGCAGCTCGCGCAGGATGATGTCGGGCACCGTATCGATGCAAGCGTATGTAGGTTGGATTCTGAGAGCAGGTGTGCTTGTGGTGGCGGGCGAGGGTAGGTTGTCTGGCAGGAAGCTTTCCTCCTGTCTTGGTCGCCGTGTTGTCTCCTGGCGTGGTCTTGACTGGGTTGTCATGTTGTCATCCTCGTCAACGGCATACATGTACACAAATTCTTCTGGTGGAGTGGGTGCGCTTGGTGTTGGAAGGTGGTCGAAGGTCCAATTCATCACATCAATGCCACCCACCTGCTCCGGCATCGGGGATACAGGCTGAGGAAGCCCAAGAAAGGGCGAAACGCATAGCTCAAGACCCCAAAGCATTTTGAACTTGTTCGGCCACCGTCGGGAGCAGGAAGTAGGAGCTCAGCACAACGCCCGGACGCGGGCAAAGATAGCTGCGCACCATGCGCCCTGCATCAATTTCCCAAAGACTGGCTATTTTTCTTTATTCCAGGCTCTTATGTAGTCTATACTAAGCGCTTTTTAGACTATTTTTTGTTTGTTTTATTCTATTAAAGATCTAGTTGGCTTACGCTATTTCAGAGTCATTTTTAGTCACAACAACACAAAGATCAATTCCCCTTGAAGGCAGTATTGGATTCTCAGGGAGGAGTTTAAAGATACCAAACTCCAGTGTGAGCTCACACGTGGCCGTGTGAGTATCTTTGTTATATCTTTGATATATCCCCTACCCTTTCCCTTACCATTTGTTTTCACTATCTAGAATATCAAAGTTCTATATGTGAACATTCTCATGTGAGGAGGACAAAGATACCTCCTCCAGGAATACACTCACACTTGTCCGTGTGAGTGTTTGCAATATTTTCTGCATTTATTACCTTTAACCATTGGAATAGGTCTTGTCATATTTTATCAGAATTTGTCCCTCAATCTTTTTCATCTTTATCCATTTGCTCCGAGGGTGATACTACAATTGAGACTCGTTGGGAGACTGAAGAGGCGACTATTTGGAAGAAAGAAGAAGAATTTATACAAAAGGAAGACAGGGGAGAAAGACGACATAAGAAGAGAAAAAAGAAGGAAGAAGAAGGAGAGTAAAGAGACCTTGATGTGACAGCATTTACACAAGGCCGTGTAAGTGTTTATAATATTTTACACACCACTATCCTCGCTCCTATTAGCTCAAGAATATTTGACTAAATCATATTGATTCAATTTTTCCCATCATTTCTCAAACATGTGCTCCCCCTTTTCCCTTGCATCCCTAGAGAGAAGCGGCAGCGTCGTCGAAGAAGGATGGAGGAGGTGACCTGTGGATTTCCGGGAGAGAAGCAGCAGTGTCGTCGAAGAGGGATGGAGAAAGTGACCTGTGGATTTCCTGGCGAGAAGCGGCAGAGTCGTCTAAGAGTAGTGAGAAAGTGACCCGTGGATTTCCGGGACACCAGCGGCAGCTTTGTCGAAGAGTAGTGGAGAAGATGGGCTGTGGGTTTCCGGGAGAGCAGCGGCAGCGTCGTGGATCGAGTAGTGGAAAAGATGGGCTGTGGATTTCCGGGAGAGCAGCGCCAGAGTCGTCGAAGCGTTATCGATGAAGTGGCCTGCGGGTTCGATGGGTTGGCTGCCATTTGTTTTGCCTTGAGTGTACATCACCGAATTTCTTCTTGACATAATAAGGCTTACGTGTATTAAATTCCTTAGCCTTTGGGGTCAGCAGAAGGTTTTCTTTATTAGCCTTAGCCTTTCGCTTTGGACTTGGCTTGGAAATGGCTCCTGCCTTTCGCTTTTTCTGCGTGACAGACACGGCAGAGGCGAGTGGCTTCCTGCGTCCGTAGAATCGGGGTTGATCCATGGAAGCAGATGGCACAATGCAATATCTGGACAAGGGAAAGTTCAGATACAGATCATCGAGTGGTGGGCTATTGTATGCAAAGTGTGTAACCTTTTATGCATGGCGATGAGGTACAGGTGTTAAAAGTGGGCGTACTCTAATGTGAGTCATTAACGTATAAATAAACCATCCATTTTGTGGATTCGCTGCACATTGAATACACATTGACTAAACATCAAATATACATTCCTGTGCTTGTATTTCTTTCTACTCGCAGCAATGCCTGTTAAAAAGATTTCAAAGGATCTCAGCATGAGAATTAAGGAGATATACACGAGCGGACAACGAATTGCAGATATCCAACGCTGGTTAGCTGTTTCTGGCCTCGTTGTACCATCAACCACCGTGTGCTATCATGCACAAGGAAAAAACAAACAACGCACGAGGACACCAGCGGTAACTAACGCGTAAGTATATTTATATAACTATATAATACAGTAAATCTATTATTGTTTATATTGCTGCATATTAATATAACTATTGTGACAGAAACCAGGGGATGGTAATAAATTCCATATATAGGGCTCCCAGGATACTGAACAGTTTCTGTCCTGTTTAGGCTGAACAGTGCAGCCTCATAATAGATGCACTCCATCCCACAGTTTGGCAAGTGCTGGAACTGAGAGATCAGCGATCCAGACCAGAGTTTGTCTGCTGCCTGATTTCTGTCACCTGTCATGCTAATTAGAAACCAGGTACTAAAGACCTATTTCCTGTTTCCTCTTCCCTCTCCCCAAGAGCCTGGAGGCAGGAAGGCTGCTGAAAGCAGAGAGGGGAAAAAGCCTCTCCCCAAACAGGTTATAACCTTCTGTTCTCTTTGTCAAAAACTGCAAAGTTACTCATTTTGCTGGTGGAAGTGGAAAAGCCACTTCAACCCTGAGTTAGGGAATACTTAAGTTAAGTTATCGCTCAGGTGAGAAGCTTTTTGTTTTGCTGTATTTCTGTTGTATGCACTGTGGCAGTCTCTGTGACTGGGACTGAATAAACCAGGAATACCCTGTTTAAAGGAACAGCACGTGACGCCTCGTCATTTAACCTACCCTAAGAGACCGTGTTCTGACAGTCTCGGACTGACGGCGGAGCCCCGGAGTAAGCCGTTTGTCACATATGGTGGAGAATGCGGGCAGGACACTAAAAGGTCTGCGGGTTAAAGAACTTTAAAAAAAAAAAAAAAAGTGAGTTTTTTTTCTTTTCTCCTCTCCAAACAAGATGGAAGACGTGGTGAGTGCGCTGGTACGCAATGTCGCTGTCCAGAAAGACACGAATGAAAACCAGCAACAGCTGTTAATAGCCCAGCAAAAGACTAATGCAAACCAGCAAGAGACTAATTCAAACCAGCAACAGACGAATACAGCCCTGCAAGAGACAAATGCAAACCATCAACAGACGAAAGCAGCCCTGCAAGAGGCGAATGCAATCCAGCACCAGCTGTTAATAGCCCAGCAAGAGGCGACTGCAGCTCTGCAAATCGCGAATGCAAACCAGCTGAGAGAGGAGCAACAACGGTTCGCCCAGGGCTTACAGCAGGAACTCGAGATCCTGAGGGGGACTATCAGTAACCTTCCACTGGCAGGGGCAGCCCCAGTCCTGAAAATGACCATGGCAAGCCACTACCTCCAGAAGATGGGGCCCTCGGATGATGTGGAAACCTATCTTCTCACGTTTGAACGCACGGCACAGAGAGAGGGATGGCCAGAAGCTGAGTGGGCCAGTCTAATCGCACCCTTCCTAAGCGGCGAATCCCAGAAGGCTTACTTTGATCTAGAGCCAGCCGAAGCTAACGTCTATGCAAAATAGAAGTTCGAGATCCTCGCCCGCCTCAGCGTAACCATGGCTGTTCGTGCCCAAAGATTCCACGCATGGTCCTTCACGTCGGATAAAGCCACCCGAAGCCAGATGTATGACCTCATCCACCTTGCTCGGAAGTGGCTACAACCCGAGATCAACTCAGCAAGCCACATCGTGGAACGGTTGGTCATGGACCAGTTCTTGAGGAAACTTCCCTCTGCCCTACGCCTTTGGGTCAATCAAAGTGACCCCCACAATGCAGATGAGCTGGTGGCCCTCGTACAAAGGTACAATGCAGCAGAAGAGCACCCGCAACCCATAGTCGTGGAGCAACCCCACTACCCAAGGTTCCAGGACTCTTCCAGAGACGGTAAAAGGGTACCAGGGTTAAGGGGGGCTAAAGAGCGACGACCGCCATCACACAGCACCAGTAACAATGGCTCGCACACTAAGGGCAACAGCCAACATGGCGAGCCGAAAAAAGGCTCTAAGTGGGACACAGACTATGTACCTAAATGTGTAAATTGTTATGAGAGGGGCCACACCGCGAAAGTCTGCCCACTAAATGCTGAACCCATGCAATGCAACAGCGTTGAACCTTATTCGCTGTGGTCCCAATGTATGGGCCCTAGCCCAGAGGACCCCTTGAATAACCATCCGTGGGCATTTGTAAAGGTTAATGGTAAGAGGGTTCGGGCACTTCTTAACTCTTGGAGCATGGTCACACTAGTGTCCGAATACCTGTTGCCCATTAAGAAGAAACAGGTAAACAGTTCACAAAGAGTGGCAATTTGTTGTATACATGGGGATAATCATGAATATTCCACTGTTGATGTTTTTTTTTAAACAGAGTTTGGTTCTTTAGATTTCAAAGTGGGTATAGTACCCAAACTGGCACATGATGTGTTAATAGAGACAGACTTTCCCCATTTTTTAAAAATGTGGTCCTCCTCTCAGAATACCGCCCAGAGTTCGATAGCGGACCATAACGAAGTAACAGATGAATCAAATCCTTTCCCTTTTTCAGAAATAGAGGTTGACGAGTGCCCAAATAAGAAGGGGAAAAAGGAGGAGTGCTGTAAAATTCCCTTCCCCATGGTTACCTTGGTAGGGAATACCCCAAATCAAGATGTTGAACAGGCACTTACCACCCCAGAACAGGATAAGACCCTCGCTGACCTAGAGGTCAGTCCTGGGAGTTTTAAGAAGGCGCAGTGGGAAGACCCCACATTAGCGGTAGCAAGGGGGAATATACGGGACCAGAATAGTACTCTTGGCCAACTAGATAGGTCACTTGCCTACCCCTACTTCGAGGTAGAGAATGACCTAGTATATCGGGTTGATAAAAGGAAATCAATTACAACTAAACAATTGTTGGTACCACGGACATTCCGTAATGTAGTCTTACACCTCGCACATAGTCAGACATTGGGGGGACACCAAGGGGTGGAAAAGACAAAAAAAAAGGTTCTCCGAAGCTTCTATTGGCCTGGGGTTCTGGCAGAAATTACAAATTATTGCTCCTCATTCCCAGAATGTCAGATCACCGCCCCGTTCAAAGCATACCGTAGCCCATTGGTACCCCTTCCCATAATAGATGTACCATTTGACCGGATTGCTATGGATCTAGTAGGACCTCTAATAAAGTCTGCTAGGGGACATCAGCATATATTGGTAATATTAGATTATGCCACCCGATATCCGGAAGCAGTTTCCCTACGTAGCACCTCTGCTAAAAACATAGCAAAAGAGTTAGTAGTTCTGTTTTCCCGGGTCGGAATTCCTAAAGAGATCTTATCTGACCTGGGAATACCATTTATGTCCCAAGTAACAAAAGAGTTATGTAAACTCCTAAAAATCAAGCATCTCAGAACCTCTATCATCCACAAACAGATAGTTTAGTGGAACGGTTCAAAAAAACTTTAAAGAGCATGTTACGCCGGGCGGTCGATAAGGATGGGAAAAACTGGGATTGTTTGTTACCATACCTGTTATTTGCCATTAGGGAAGTTCCCCAATCATCCACAGACTTCTCCCTGTTTGAACTATTGTATGGCCGACACCCAAGGGGCTTACTGGATATAGCCAAAGAGACTTGGGTACACGAGGTTACCCCTTACAGAAGTGTAATAGAGCATGTTTCCCAGATGCAGGACCGCATTGCTGCAGTCCTACCTATAGTGAGGGAACACATGGAAAAGGCTCAAGAAGCACAGAGGAATACGTATAGTAAGGGTGCTAGGGTCAGAATTTTTTTTCCAGGTGATAGGGTACTAGTTCTGGTTCCCACCGTAGAGAGTAAATTCATTGCTAAGTGGCATGGGCCATATGAGGTCTTGGAAAGAGTGGGAGAAGTAAATTATAAGGTAAGACAGCCAGGTAGTAGGAAACCTGAGCAAATTTACCATATAAACCTACTTAAGCCCTAGAAAGATAGAGAGGTCTTGTTAACCCTAGTACCCCCAGGTCCGTCAGAGAATCAAGAAACTGACCCAGAGGTTAGCATAGCTGAAACCCTGTCCGTTCATCAGAAACGGGAGGTCCAGAATTTAGTGAGAAGAAACAAAGAAGTCTTCTCTACACAGCCAGGTAGAACTAGCATAATTAAACATGACCTAGTCTCTGAACCGAGGGTCCGAGTTAACCTTAAACCGTACCGAATCCCAGAGGCCAAAAGAGAGGCTTTAAGTTTAGAGGTTAAAAAAATGCTAAAACTAGGCGTAATTGAGGAATCCCAAAGTGGGTGGAACAGCCCTATAGTTTTAGTCCCAAAGCCAGACGGTACAACGAGGTTTTGTAATGACTACCGGAAACTAAACGCGGTGTCAAAATTTGATACTTATGCTATGCCCAGGGTTGATGAACTTGTAGAGAGACTGGGCAAAGCCCAATATCTCACAACCCTAGACCTAACAAAAGGGTACTGGCAGGTTCCCCTCACAGAAAGGGCAAAAGAAAAGACAGCCTTCTCAACCCCAGACGGCCTCTTTCAGTATAGGGTGCTGCCTTTTGGCTTACATGGAGCTCCCGCCACATTCCAAAGAATGATGGATAACATTTTAAATCCACATGCTCAGTATGCTGCTGCCTACCTGGATGATGTGGTAATCCATAGTGAAGATTGGCAATCCCACCTTCCAAAGGTCCAAGCTGTGCTCAACGCAGTTCGGTCTGGTGGACTAACAGCTAACGCCGCTAAATGCACTATTGGTCTGGAGGAGGCCAAGTATCTGGGGTATTCTATTGGCAGAGGTTTACTCAAACCCCAAACCCTCAAAGTAGAGGCGATACAAAATTGGCCAAGGCCAGTTACAAAAAAGCAAGTAAGGACCTTTTTGGGATTAATTGGCTACTATAGAAGGTTTATTCCCAATTTTGCAACTAAGGCAACCCCACTAACCGACCTCACAAAAGCAAGAGGACCGCTAATGGTAAAATGGTCCCCCGAAACCGAACAGGCCTTTAGAAGCCTGAAAGAAGCTCTCTGTGCCCAACCTGTGTTGGTCACACCTGACTTCTCCAAAGAGTTCATTGTCCAAACCGACGCATCTGAGGTAGGGCTGGGGGCGGCACTCTCCCAGGAGTCTCAAGGGGAGGAGCACCCCATCCTTTATTTAAGTAGGAAACTAAATCCCCAGGAGAAAAATTACTCCATAGTCGAGAAAGAGTGTCTCGCAATAAAGTGGGCTGTAGAGACGCTCAAATACTATCTGTTGGGGAGAAAATTCCGGTTGGTCACAGATCATGCACCCCTTACCTGGATGTGTCAAAACAGAGAGAAGAATGCTAGAGTGACCAGGTGGTTCCTAAGCCTACAACCCTTTAAATTTTCTGTGGAACACAGGTCAGGGCACAAACATGGCAATGCCGACGGGTTGTCAAGGATGCACTCCCTAATATCCATGGTCGCTCATCCCTCGGGGTCTGAGCTGGGGGGGAGGATATGTGACAGAAACCAGGGGATGGTAATAAATTCCATATATAGGGCTCCCAGGATACTGAACAGTTTCTGTCCTGTTTAGGCCGAACAGTGCAGCCTCATAATAGATGCACTCCATCCCACAGTTTGGCAAGTGCTGGAACTGAGAGATGAGCGATCCAGACCAGAGTTTGTCTGCTGCCTGATTTCTGTCACCTGTCATGCTAATTAGAAACCAGGTACTAAAGACCTATTTCCTGTTTCCTCTTCCCTCTCCCCAAGAGCTTGGAGGCAGGAAGGCTGCTGAAAGCAGAGAGGGGAAAAAGCCTCTCCCCAAACAGGTTAAAACCTTCTGTTCTCTTTGTCAAAATCTGCGAAGTTACTCATTTTGTTGGTGGAAGTGCAAAAGCCACTTCAACCCTGAGTTAGGGAATATTTAAGTTAAGTTATCGCTCAGGTGAGCAGCTTTTTGTTTTGCTGTGTTTCTGTTGTATGCACTGTGGCAGTCTCAGTGCCTGGGACTGAATAAACCAGGAATACCCTGTTTAAAGGAACAGCACGTGACGCCTCGTCATTTACCCTACCCTAAAAGACCGTGTTCTAAACAGTCCCGGACAGACGGCGGAGCCCCGGAGTAAGCCGTTTGTCACACTATATAGTATAGATCTATCTAATTTTATAGTTATTTCGGTATATTTATATAGTATATCTATTATTGTTTAAATTGCTGTAAATTAATATAACTATATAGTATAGATCTATCTATTTTTATAGTTATTTCGGTATATTTATATAACTATATAATACAGTATACAGCAGCGGCAGCTTTTAGTTGAGTAAATGCCACCGGCTGGATGCGTGTGCGAAGCGTGGAGCCGCGGCGCGTGGCGGCGCACTGTGACGTCACAGTCACGTGCGCGCCTGGCTTCCCCGGCTTCCCCGGCACCCCTGGAGATTAAAGTAAGGTAAGCGGGGGTGCGGGGAAGCAGAGGGGCAGAGCAGGAGCCGGGTTCGGGGTCGGGAAGGGGGGGTAAATTGCGCGCGAAGTGGAGGGGGGGGTGCGTGGGGGAAACGCGGCGGCGCGCGGTTTTGACTGGCGGCAGCCGGGGTAGATCCCGGCATGCCGCCAGCATTTGCTCAAATAAAAGCTGCCGCTACTGTATCTATCTATTATTGTTTATATTGCTGCATCTATAATTGTTTACTGTAAATGATGTGCTGTACTTGTGGACTACTGCACTGTAACTTACAAGATTGTTGTTTTTCTTTACACTGTAGGGAGACAACTCTTCTGGTCGACAAAATAAGTGAAGGGAATTATGACAAGAGTGCCTTAAGGGTCAAATACACTCTGCTGCAAAATCACAATCTCACTGTATCCGAGACCAGCATAAAGAAGATGAGACGCAGAATTGGATGGAAATATGGACGTGTGAGGTTAGTACTGGACAGTAAAGAAGGTTAAAGTGTTGTTTAAGAAATGTACTGTACCTATAAAATTATTCCTTGTCATTACAGAGCGTACCCTATGATAAGGGACGTTAACAAGATCAAGAGAGTGGTCCAGGCCCAGGCATGGATAGACAGTGGAGAAACTTTCCAGGATTGCATCTTCACTGACGAGTCTACTGTTTCGCTGGAGAGATTTGCCACCTTTGCATTCCACAAAAAAGGTTGCATATCTATGAAGCCGCGTCCAAAACACCCAGTGAAGATCCATGTGTGGGGTGCCATCTCTAGGCGTGGACCAGGATGCATTGTCATCTTTGAAGGTAAAATAAGTCACACGCTTTTGCCTTATGCACTGTACTGTACTAGTGTGCAGTATTTTGAGCACTTTTCTTTTCTTGTTATAGGAATCACGAAGAAAGCTTTTTTCCAAGAGCAAATTGTGCCTGAGATTGTGGAATACATTACACGTGATTTCCAAGATGGTCACCGCTTCTACCAGGACAATGATCGAAAGCACACGCGTCAACAGCGTATATTCTTGAGTGCGGTATCAACTGGGTGAAGACGCCAGCGGAGTAAGTGCGGTAACCGTGTCTCATTTTTTCACACTGTTTTTACTGTGTATCTCTTTAACTAATTGTCCTTTTTTTCTCGCTCCAATGACAGATCGGCAGACTTCAATCCTATCGAAATGGTCTGGCATCAGCTGAAGGATCATATCCGAAAAGTCGTGAAACCCTCCAAAAAGGAGGAGTTGGCGCAAGGCACAATGAGTTTTGGAACGATGTACTCACTGTGGAACGATGCAATAAATATATTGACCATATTGTGACTGTGTTGCCCATTGTGATCGAGCGTAATGGGCAAGCATCAGGAAGGTAGTATGGTATAGCACTGTACTGTAGTATTGTAAGTACAGTATGATACAGGTAAGTATGGCACAGATTTTTTCTTTCCTGAGAGAGCAGCACTAGCCATCTGGTTACAAAGTACAGTATTTAACAGTAGTCACAGTATACAGTAGTTCCAGTATAGACTAGTTTGACAGTACTAGATGCCTACTGTAGTCCAATATGGAGTAACTATACAGTACACAATGCCATAATATGCACCTAACTGCACTATTTTTTTCTTTCCTGAGAGAGCAGCACTTGCCATCTGGTTACAAAGTACAGTATTTAACAATACTCACAGTATACAGTAGTTCCAGTATAGACTAGTTTGACAGTACTGATCCAAGGTAAAACAAAAGAAATAGAGCACCATCGATGACTGGAGTCAGGAGGGGATCCAAGTAACAAATTCTTTATTGGAGTAAAAGCACAGGAACACCTCCTACGCGTTTCGAACAAGGGTTCTTTATCAAGGAGTAAAAAACTACTGCAGATACACTCCTTTAAATACCCAGCTGCACCGTCTCTGTTTCACGCCAGATCGCATCGTGACGTCATCACGTAACCTCCCGGCGCATGCGCATCATAAGGAGGTATACCGTGGGTCTCTAGAGTACTGGGTGAAACAGCTACCGATCGCTATAGGGGAAAAAAAGAGAAACTAAAAGAGACACAAATCTAGCTGTTACAGTCAGAGTGCCAAACACTCTATCTGCAAAATGCATAAAGGGTGAGTGAAAAAACTAACCTGCAACCAGCATGTCTGATACTCAAATGACTATCCCCTAAGTAGATAAGGGCTGACAAAGTCAGTACAGATAACACAATATAACAAAAGGATGTATCCGCAATAAAACACATTTAACCCATAATGGGAACAAAAAACTTTTTAAAAACAAGGAAATATACAAAAACATTATGTAAAGTCATACAATATGATAAGTAATATATCAAATAGAAAAAAATGTGCAGTTAAAAAACAATGTGCAAATGATGATGATTCACTTTATGAAGATTGTAAATAATAATAATATAAAAATAATAGAAGTAATTCTGCATAAAACAACCAATTTTATATATATCTAGAGTCAACCAAAAAAATATTTTTTGTTTATATAACTATGGAGACTCATATGTGAAAGAATTCATCAGATAGTAGAAACATGTAATAGTTTATGATTAATCTATTAGTAATACTATATGAACAAGAGCAACAGAAACAAAAACCCTTATTAATATATTTATTTAGCCTCCCTACAAGGAGAACATCACAACAAATATATATATTAAAAAAATAATAACAATATATTTTATTATGATATATATGAACTACATAAGGATATTGAGGGGGAACAAACACAAACAAAGAGAAAAAGGAAAAATATATGTATATATAACAACTATTTCTATTTAAAAAAATGACAAACTCCAATCTACGTTCATACCTAGAGGGAAGCGTATTTGGAGCATAAAGATCCAATACGCCTCCCTCCGGTCCAGTAGATTCACATGGTCACCTCCTCTCTTGTGTTGGTCTACTGATTCAATTCCCATAAAGGAAAAATTCCTAACCCCACCGTGGCCACATTCTGTAAAGTGTTTTGACACTGGATGATTTAAATCTTTTTTTATAATTAATCTAAGGTGCTTTTGAATTCTAATTTTAAGTGCCCTGGTCGTTCTCCCTATATACCTCTTTTTGCAACCACAAGTTATCAAATACACTACGTATTGACTATTACAATTAATAAAACTATTAATTTGATATTTTTTGTCACTGTTGTTATTATTTAATTGATGTAAACTTGGGAGAAAAAAGGTAGAAGGTCTCATATATCAGCAAATGATGCAGGTTCCGCATCGAAAGGAATCCTTGGCGATAAAGGACTCATGTTTAATATCAAAAGAAGTGAAATCACTGGGAGAAATGTATGAGCCAATAGTTTTAGCCCGCCTAAAAATAAACTGAGGACCATTTTCGATATGTTTACTTATAATTGGATCCATCTCTAAGATCCCCCAATGTTTTTTTATAATTGATTTGACATTGTTACTGTGTCTATTAGATTGGGAGATGAACATGGGTGAGTTGTTTGGCAACTTATTCTTGACTCTATTCCCCATCTTCCTTGAGTCGAAGTGTGATGATGCTGTGTGAACTTGAAGAAGTGAAGATCTGTCCGTATGGAGTGCTATCTGGAAAGTTTCATTCAGGCCCTCCACTGGATAGCCTCTATCCATAAACTGTTGGGCAAGCTCCTCAGACTGGGAAAGGAAACACTCTAAAGTGGAGCAATTCCTTCTTAGTCTGAGGAACTGTCCCTTCGGTATCCCCCTTATCACTGCGCTGGGGTGGTATTACTTTACATAATGTTTTTGTATATTTCCTTGTTTTTAAATTGTTATTTGTTCCCTTTATGGGTTAAATGTGTTTTATTGCGGATACATCCTTTTGTTATATTGTGTTATCTGTACTGACTTTGTCAGCCCTTATCTACTTAGGGGATAGTCATTTGAGTATCAGACATGCTGGTTGCAGGTTAGTTTTTTCACTCACCCTTTATGCATTTTGCAGATAGAGTGTTTGGCACTCTGACTGTAACAGCTAGATTTGTGCCTCTTTTAGTTTCTCTTTTTTTCCCCTATAGCGATCCGTAGCTGTTTCACCCAGTACTCTAGAGACCCACAATATACCTCCTTATGATGCGCATGCGCTGGGAGGTTACGTGATAACGTCACGATGCGATCTGGCGCGAAACGGAGATGGATCAGCTGGGTATTTAAAGGAGTGTATCTGCAGTAGTTTTTTACTCCTTGATAAAGAACCTTTGTTCGAAACGCGTAGGAGGTGTTCCTGTGCTTTTACTCCAATAAAGAATTTGTTACTTGGTTCCCCTCCTGACTCCAGTCATCGATGATGCTCTATTTCTTTTGTTTTACCTTGGATCAATCAGCAGCAGCACATCATCCACTACAAGGAGGTGTCCGTGAGTAATTTGGGCTATTATGCCTTACTAGCCTCCAATGAAATTGTCTGTGGTGAGTCTCTCATTCACTCTCAGTTTTCAGGGAACCATGGCTTAAAAAATACCTTTAACAGGACTTACTCACTTTATGGCATACACCTCCCTATGTCTTGGGACTGAATGATTATTTTTAGCGGGGTATTTGAGCATTCTAACAAACTTTCTTGCTACTATTGTACCCTCTCTGTGGATTTTGCTCAAACCATAGCTTGGAGTTATATACAATATATTTTGAAAAAGGAGGGGATCCATGGGTACAGTTCACTCGTAATCTTGCCAACAAGAGGTGAACTTAAGTACCCCTTTATTTCTCATTTTATTATGGAGGATGTTGATGATTCACCGGAGACTTTATCTGCATACACATTCAACTGCTGTGATGATTCATTCAGATTGAAGCAAGCTCAACAAGTCTTTGTGAATTTTGTGGATATTGATACAGATGACATTTGTGACTTAAAGATTAATTTCCAGAGATTGGAGAGATTGTTGCTTCATAAGAACAGACTTTGGTGGGATATTATCAGCCTGGAAAATTATATCAAATGCAAAAGAATTCCAAGAGGCTTACGCGTTAAGAAAATTCCCTCTTTTGGTTTCAAGGATGCAGATTTTGAAGCAAGATGGACTGCAATACTTAATAACTGTTCTTTCCAACTCATGGAATTGATAGTCCAACACAAGACAAAAGAAAAAGAACCACTGCAGTCACAGATTAATGATTTACAGAAAAGTCTGCAGAATTTTCATGAGGTCAAGGGCTTTAATGAATATGATAGAATTTTATCAACCACTGTGAAAGCTGCTGAGCTTGATGTCATGGCTAAGAAACAAAATAAATATGACAGGGACAGGCTATACTATGAGAAGAATCAGGTCTATAATTGGCAAAAAATCAAGCCAACACAAGATAAATCATCCAGGTCCAACAAGAAAGGTACGCCTTTCAGATCAACACCTAACAAATCAATACTGAAATCCAAGAATGGGGATTATGTAAGCGGTGATTCGGATATTTCTGATGTGGAAACTGTTTCTGCATCCCATTCGGTATCCTTTGTAGATACACAGGAATCTGGAGGATATCATTCCTATGGATCTATATCCAGAGGAAGAGGCAGAGGAGGACGTACCTTCTGGGGCCAACAATCCAGACCAGGAATATCTACATGCAATCCACAAGATCAGGCCTCTCACCAACAGAAACAACAACAGAAATCATTCCCTTTATTCCAAAAGAGCCTAAAAGAACAAGAAGAGGAAAGAGGAGGAAAAGGCAGCTATAGATCAGCTCCAAAGAGGAAGAAGTTTTAACCAATTCCAATAATGTCATTAATATCTCTGGTACTGGGCTCTCCTCCACTGAGATTGCTCTTTTGGACAAGGGTTTGAAATTTTCACCCACTATGGATTTTTATTTAATTTCTTTTTTTTTACCCACTATGGATTTTGATCTTTTTGGCACAACAATAGATGTTTTTAAGTTTGTAAGAAAGTTATCTCTAAAAATGTTTTTTGATAAATTTTGTAAACTTGAGGATAGAGTGGATTCTGAGTTAAGGGTGGGTGATGGGGTCCGCCATCCCAGTTGGGGGATGGCGCCCCCTCATCACACACCACCTCAACCACTTCAGGAGAGTTAAATACCTTTGAAGAGTTGTGTGTCATTAAGGACATGGAGGACCTTTTGTTAGAACAATCTGTTTCTCCACATGATCCCCACATTCCTACATTGTCCCAATGGGACTCAGGTCTCAAAAAGAATTCTATCTTTTACTCGACCCACATAAAAGGTTATTTTCTCACCATGTTTGAGAATTTAGTCATTAGGGACCTTCGACTCTTATCACAAGGGTTTTCCTTTTCCCGTTTCGATAGTGATAATCTTAGCAGGGAAGAAAGAGTGGCGTTAAAAAGTCTCCAAAACAATTCATTACGGATTATAAAAAGTGCGGACAAGGGGGGTGCAGTGGTAGTGCAGAATCATGAGAATTATCTCAGATAGGCTCTTCGGCAATTAGAAGATTCTTCGTCATATTCTGTACTGCCTGCTGACCCAACTTTGGAATTTATGAAGGCCCTAAATGAGCTTGTGGAATTGGGGGTATATACAGAGGTTTTGTCAAAAAAAGAAGTTGACTTTTTTATTAATCCTCACCCCATTATACCCATCTTCCACCATCTCCCAAAGGTCCATAAGACATTGGTCGATCCTCTGGGTAGGCCAATAGTCTCCAGCATTGGATCTTTGGGAGATGGTCTTTCCAGGTATATCAATAGTTACCTACAACCTTTGGTAAGTACTTTACCATCATATATTTTGGATTCTGGTGACCTTATGGGTAAACTTATTGATGTGCCTTGGTGTAGTGATTACTTATGGGTCACATTAGATGTGGTCTCCATATATTCTGTCATTCAGCATGATCACGGTTTGGCAGCTGTCCGCCATTTTGTGGAGAATCCAGAAACTTCAATATTTCAATCCACCTTCATTTTAGAAGCTATTTCTTTTCTTCTTACACATAATTTCTTCACTTTTCAGCACAAGTTTTATTTACAATTGATCGGCACAGCTATGGGCACAAGTTTTGCACCCTCTTAACCCTCTTACGCTAATCTTTTTATGGGGTGGTGGGAATCACAACACATTTTCTCTAGTTAATAACACCTTTCGTAAGAATATAATTTTTTTCAAAAGATTTATTGACGATCTCCTAATCAATTGGAAGAGTGACCTCACTACACTCAATTCTTTTATTCACTATCTAAATCACAATACTTACAATTTACAATTGACGATTAATTCACATGCACATCATTTTAATTTTTTGGATCTCTAATTATTCATCGATCTAAATGACACTATACAAACAGATGTGTTCCGGAAAAAGAACTCCAGGAACACATTTCTAAGGGCGGACAGCTGCCACCCCAGGGCAGTGATCAGGGGGATACCGAAGGGACAGTTCCTCAGACTGAGAAGGAATTGCTCCACTTTAGAGTGTTTCCTTTCCCAGTCTAAGGAGCTTGCCCAACGGTTTATGGATAGAGGCTATCCAGTGGAGGCAGGGGGTGCCTAATGCTACATCCCATTGAAAAAACATATATAATGAAAAGTATAAAGTAAAATACTTCAATAATAATAATAATATTAAATACTTGGTTATTTGGTTAACCCTTTGGCCTATCTGATGAATTCTTTCACATAAGAGTCTCCATAGTTATATAAACAAAAAAATATTTTTTTGGTTGACTCTAGATATATATAAAATTGGTTGTTTTATGCAGAATTACTTCTATTATTTTTATATTATTATTATTTACAATCTTCATGAAGTGAATCATCATCATTTGCACATAGTTTTTTAACTGCACATTTTTTCTATTTGATATATTACTTATCATATTGTATTACTTTACATAATGTTTTTGTATATTTCCTTGTTTTTAAATAGTTTTTTGTTCCCATTATGGGTTAAATGTGTTTTATTGCGGATATATGCTTTTGTTATATTGTGTTATCTGTACTGATTTTGTCAGCCCTTATCTACTTAGGGGATAGTCATTTGAGTATCAGACATGCTGGTTGCAGGTTAGTTTTTTCACTCACCCTTTATGCATTTTGCAGATAGAGTGTTTGGCACTCTGACTGTAACAGCTAGATTTGTGTCTCTTTTAGTTTCTCTTTTTTTCCCCTATAGCGATCCGTAGCTGTTTCACCCAGTACTCTAGAGACTCACGGTATTTTCCTTATGATGCGCATGCGCCGGGAGGTTACGTGATGACGTCACGATGCGATCTGGCGTGAAACAGAGATGGATCAGCTGGGTATTTAAAGGAGTGTATCTGCAGTAGTTTTTTACTCCTTGATAAAGAACCTTTGTTCGAAACGCGTAGGAGGTGTTCCTGTGCTTTTACTCCAATAAAGAATTTGTTACTTGGTTCCCCTCCTGACTCCAGTCATCGATGGTGCTCTATTTCTTTCGTTTTACCTTGGATCAATCAGCAGCAGCACATCTCCACTACAAGGAGGTGTCCGTGAGTAATTTGGGCTATTATGCCTTACTAGCCCCCAATGAAATTGTCTGTGGTGAGTCTCAGTTTTCAGGGAACCATGGCTTAAAAAATACCTTTAACAGGACTTACTCACTTTATGGCATACACCTCCCTATGTCGTGGGACTGAATGATTATTTTTAGCGGGGTATTTGAGCATTCTAACAAACTTTCTTGCTAGTTTGACAGTACTAACTGCATTCTTTAGTCCAATATGGAGTAGCTATACAGTACACAATGTCAAAATATGCACCTAACTGCACTATTTTGTTCTTTTCTTGTCTTTTCAGAGAAAAAAAGGATGGACTGGGGGAGAGGGAGAGTATCATGTGTAAAGTTTGTTGAACTGTGTGTACAGTTATGTGTATCTAAACTGCTGTCAGGATTCACACAAAACCTCCCCTCTCTCAATGAACTACACAGAATGAGGAAGAAGATAAAGACGGAACATTTTATATTATTATTTATATTATTATATATTATATATTAATAATTAATATTATTATCAATGTGCATTATTCATGATTATCCACCGTCCCTCAATTTTCAACTGACAGAAGAACTGAATAAAGACTGCATTTGGTATTATTCATGATTATTTGTATATTTGTATTTTTTGTTCCTGATAAAATAAAATAAATATTTCTTTACATTCATGATAATCATAATCATTGACACCCCCCTGCCCCCCCCCCCCTACACCACAGAAAAAGAAAGAATGACAAAAAGTGGTAACTTACTGCATCAAAAACATGAATCAGATTATGGTTTTTTTAACTCTCAATTTCACAGTGCTGTGCAAATCAGATTTAATATCAAATCCGAGAAGGGATTATCACAAGCGTTACCGTAAACAAAGCCTCAAAGGGTTGGTAGAGTGGATGGGTGAGTCATGCGCAGTAATCATCAGCTAGCTCCCTTCCCAAAGAGGATTACAGAGAGGTGTGCTATTTGCTCCCTTCCCAAAGAGGATTACAAGCAGGCGCAGAGAAGTGATGCTCGGTTAGGGACGATTAAAAGCACAATGACAATCTTTAGAAATGGAATGGTTCTTAAGAGGTATCGATAAGAGTTTCAAATCCTTGAGTGAGCCCTGTGTGTGTCTGCAGGGGGGAGGGGGGTACAGGCTAAAGCTGCATGAAAGATTAGCTGTCTTGTAGTTCAAAGACATGACATATTTTCAGTAGGCAGGTCATCATATTAATTTGATCCCCACACCCCCAAATACATAAAAACCATACAAATCAATCATGTGCAGTCAAACGCAGTGTCGCAGTCAAAAGCTACAGCACAGATTGAATATCGTAATGTCAATATGGTTTAGGCGGTATTGCAGTATTGCAGACAGTGCTAATAAAATGCTAATATTACAAGCGCTAAAATACCGGGACATATTCTGAAAAAAAAAACTGCATCTGCCCGCGGTTATCAGAGTTGCGCCGATACGGCCGCACTAGGATAAAGGTGGCTGCAGCTGTATCCTTTGACTTTTCTCAGAGAGATACACAAGGAAGCGGCTGCTTCCCCAATAAGTCTTGAAAGAGTTTTTTGGATCACAACAAAAGAAAGAAGATATATATTAAAAGAAGACAACAATGCAATGTTCATGTTTAATTTTTTCTCTTCTTAAAATTGTGAGTTTGTATCATTTGTATGGAAAGGCTTATTGTATGATGTCTATCTCTCTAAAAACAATAAAAAAATTGAGACAAAAAACAAAAACTTTATTATTCTAAATATTTTATCACGTTATTTAACATAATAATTGCACTATATGAAATACTTGATTTAGTCACTATTTAGTGAAGGATTTCACTTTAAAGTTTTAGCGCCTTTGTTATACACTATCATTTTGTCACTACTGGTTATTGTTCCGGCCTGCCTTGCCTTTTGCCTTGCTTGCTGTTTGACCTCTCGTGTACCGACCCGGCTTGACATTGGACCATTCTCTTGATACCGAACCGGCTTGACTGCGGACCCTCTCTGGATACTGACCCCTGCTTGCCTCTGACCACCCGTACTTCTCCATCCCTGACCACAGCTCTTAGACACTCTACCATTCTACTGACTATATAATATTCTTATTTTTTCTAAGTCTCTTTCCGAACATATTCAACATACCAAGCTGGTCCTGTCTCGTCTACGGGAGAATCACCTCTATGCCAAAATAGAAAAATGCCAATTTCACCAAACTTCTACGTCTTTCCTGGGCTATATTATTTCATATTCTGGATTCTCCATGGACCCTGAAAACTCAAGGCAGTACTGGAATGGCCTCAACCAACTAAAGGCGATTCAAAGATTTTTAGGGTTCGCCAATGATTATCGTAAGTTTATCTGAGACTTTTCCTCTACTGCAGCCCCGATCACCGCTCTTTCAAAGAAAGGAGCAGATGCATCTTCTTGGCCACCTGCAGCACTTCAAGCCTTTGACCTACTCAAAAAATCTTTTGTCTCCGCTCCAGTCTTACGCCACCCAGATCCCAAACTCCCCTTTACTCTTGAAGTGGATGCCTCTGATGTTGGGGCTGGGGCTATTTTGTCACAATGGCAAACACCTCAAGCCAAGTTACACCCTTGTGGTTTCTTTTCTAAGAAATTTTCTTCAGTGGAGCAGAACTATGATGTCGGAAACCGAGAGCTCCTAGCGATCAAACTAGCACTTCAAGAATGGAGACATCTCTTGGAAGGAACTGAGAGCCCCATCTCAATTCTTACAGATCATAAAAATTTGCTTTACATAGAAACCGCTCGACGCCTGGGTGCCGGTCAGGCCCGTTGGCCACTTTTTACTCTAGATTCAACTTTCTTATCCCTTATATTCTTGGGTCAAAGAACCAGAAAGCTGGTGCATTGCCCCACCAATGGTAGAAGATAAGGCGGAAGATATTTCTGAGACTATTCTCCCAACCAAGTACGTTATCTCCGCTAATTCCTTTGATGTTTTGGATCAAATATTGGCCACTCAGACACGTATTCCTAGAGGTCTAGAGGTGCACTTTTTGCACTTGACAAAGACCTTAGGGTCGAAACGTTGTGTATGCTTTAATAAATCTCTTTATTTTGGAAATCCGTGTGCCCCATCTTCATTCCGTTTTGTATGCCGTGGATTGGATGCAGCCGTGGGAGCACCGGTAATTGTATCACTCTTTATCATATTGTAGTGTGCAGCATTTACTTTTTGTTATATCACTCCTCCACACCGCTTACGGAGCGCGCACGCATGCGGAAGCCTTTGTGTCATGCTACAGAGCTTTGCTCCGTCGCCCGCTCTTGGCACGCGTCCATCAAGCGCGAAAGACACACGCGACCCTCTTGCACTGCTTCCCAGCTGCGTGGCAATGGTGATCATCCCTCCCACATGTCTCCTGCATCTGACAGCCAATCTCTGACTCTGCTGATGCCACGCTTCCACTCCGCCCCGCAGCCCTATTCATCCAGCCCTCTTATTTAGTTCCTGTCTTCCCACTCACACTTTACTGAGCATTGTTCCATGTACCTTGTGTTCCTACATCCTGGTTCTTGTTCCTGCTTGCCTTGCCTTTTGCCTTGCTTGCTGCTTGACCTCTCGTGTACCGACCCGGCTTTACTTAGGACCACTCTGGATACTGACCTGGCTTGACTGCGGACCCTCTCTGGATACTGATCCCAGCTTGCCTCTGACCTCCCATTCTTCTCCATCCCTGACCACGGCTCCTTGACACTCTACCATTCTTCTGGCTCCAACCCCTGACCACGGCACCCCGGACACTGACTATTCTCCTGGCACCAATCTACGTCCCCGGCAAGTATCAAGACTAACCCACACTTTCCAAACCAGACCTGGCTACCTTGACTATCCACTCACAGACGTGCCTCCACTGCTCTGGGTGGTGCAGTTCTTACTTTCCCACCTCAGTACCGGGGTCCCGCCTTGTTTGTGGTGAGCTTAGGCATTACAAGGACACAGGCAGGCAGGACACAGACACAGGCAGACAAGACACAGAGACAGGCAGGCAAACTACATAGGACACATGCAGGTAGGACATAGACACAGACAGGCAGGAGACACACAAGACACAGTCTCACCTCTCTCTGCTCCATGCTTTTTCTCCACTCTTTGACCCAATGCCCTGGCTCCTGCCACCTCATCCTGATTGGCTGCATTACAAAGCAGCAGCCAATCAGGATGGATAAAGCCACAAAGCCCCTTAGCAGAAGTTCTGCTCTCTCCCTTCTCGCACCGGTTTGGCAAACATGGAAAATGTTAGGTACAGGTTCATACGGACCGGTGTGAA
Organism: Ascaphus truei; assembly: GCF_040206685.1. Taxonomy (NCBI): domain Eukaryota; kingdom Metazoa; phylum Chordata; class Amphibia; order Anura; family Ascaphidae; genus Ascaphus; species Ascaphus truei. The sequence goes on along the minus strand of NC_134486.1, from coordinate 8,524,217 downwards.
CCGGTTGAATCCCACCACTGGGGGTGGTGTCTGGAAATGTATGCTGATTTCAGTTCCAGGACATTTCAGGGTAAGCTTCTGGATGTTGAAGCCCCTGCAACTAGGAAAAGTCTAGTTTTGTTACCCCATTTCCCAAGTAAGTGTTTTCGCAATGCATGATCCTGGTAGAAAAGGTGTAAATGCCTGGTCTCCTGTGACAGGGTCACTTTATTTTCTACATCAAATATCCCTGGTCCCTGGCTTATGGAGCTACCAGGGACCCCACAGTTTCAGGTGTAACCAGAGGGTTTAACCTTTATTGTATAGCCTGGTTACCACCTACATCACATGGTTAATTTGAGATACTTTTCAATCTTATATCTGTGAAATAGTCGTGAATTTCAAAGAAATAGTCCATAAATCCTTTGTCACGGGAGACCAGGACTTTTAACAACTTTTAACTGGGATCATTCAGAAGGCAAAACAAGGTAGTGAAATAAAATAGGGTTTTTTCGGATAAAATTCTGTAAAATGAACAGAAAATGTGTTATTTTCTTTCTAGACAAACTTTTCTTATATTAAAAAATATGAAAGCAAATCTTTTACACAGATAGTCTGGTATACAGTAATTGTGAATCCATGAATTTTAGAACCATTTCAATCTAATCTGTCCAAAACAAAATTCATACAGTAAATATATATATATATATATATTTCTCTATATATACAGTACAGTACCGTATTAAATACTGAATTCCACAAACCCTGACCGCAGAATACACCAGCTGTATCTCCTGCTTACCTGTGGGTATCTGTAGATCCCAGTCAGACCAGCTAGTGAGTAGGTGGATGAAGACAGCATGTGTCCTATAAAGGCCACCACTTTACTATTCACATTGCAGCTGTAGTTGGGAACAGCTTTCTCCCGTCCTGTTAATATGCTTAGGGCACCCAGTACAGCTTTATTTTCCATCATACAAGCGTCGTAAATCTGGAATCCCAGGGTAATGTTTGGTAGGAGCTCCGACTGTTTATTTATCTCCTCAACAGCAAAAACAAAGGCCAAGAGGTGTCGTAAATAATGAAGAGAAGGCCTGTAAGAAGATAGGATACAATTTGCTATCATCTCTTTGTTTTCTGTGACCTCAAAATATACATTATTCAGCGGTGCGCAAACTGGGGGGCCGCAAGATTGTTTAGGGGAGAAGCAGGCGGCCGAGCGGCGATTTTTGCCAGGGGCAGAGAGAAAAGCCGTCTGTATCTGCAATTTCTCTTTCGGCTATTAGGTGGCGCTGTGCTGCACAGCTCCTGCAGCTCCTCCTTTTTGCATGCAGCGTGAGTGAGTGTGAGTGAGTATGAGTGAGTGCGTGTGTGAGTGTCATATGGAGGGGGGTTAAGGAGTGTCATGGGGAGGGGGCATGAAAGAGTGACATGGAGAGGGGGGGTGAAAGAGTGACATGGATAGGGGGGATGAAAGAGTGACATGGAGAGGGGGGTGAAAGAGTGACATGGAGAGGGGGGATGAAAGAGTGACATGGGGAGGGGGGGTGAAAGAGTGACATGGGGAGGGGGGGTGAAAGAGTGACATGGGAGGGGGGGAAGAGTGACATGGAGAGGGGGGGATGAAAGAGTGACATGGAGAGGGGGGTGAGAGAGTGACATGGGAAGGGGGGTGAAAGAGTGATATGGAGAGGGGGGTTGAAAGAGTGACATGGGAAGGGGGGGTGAAAGAGTGACATGGGGATGGGGTGAATGAGTGACATGGAGAGGGGAGGTGAAAGAGTTTCATGGAGAGGGGGGGTGAAAGAGTGACATGGGGAGGGTGGTGAAAGAGTGACATGGGGAGGGGGGTGAAAGAGTGGCATGTGGTGTGAAAGAGTGACATGGTGAGGGGGGGTGAAAGAGACATGGGGGTGAGAGACATATTGGAGGGAGTGGGAGAGAAACACTGGTGGAAAGGGGAGACAACTTGGGGGAAGACATACACACTGGCTGGAGGGAGAGAGAGACATTGGGGGGAGGGAGAGAGAAACACTGGTGGGAGGAAGAGACACTCACTGGCTGGAGGGAGAGAGAGACTGGTGGGAGGAAGAGACACACACTGGCTGGAGGGTAACAGAAAAGATGATAATATACTCACTTCGCTGCACCTCATTGGAGATAGCTGTATAATAAAAGTCCAAAACTCACCAAATTCAGAAGCAATGATGGCAGTCCATGTACAGTGGCGGCTGCCTTTAGCCTCGTGCTGCCGTTTCAACGAGATTTTTAAAACCGCGGGCAGATGTGGCCGTTTTCCGGCCGTTTTAGGCACCGCGAGCATTTCCATTGTTTAGCGTTATTAGCGCTGTCTAGCCATGTTTGCGGCTGAACGCGGCAAAGTGCGTGACATACGGAAAACATCCCCGAAAAAATTCGGGGATGTAGGAGGATAAAAGGGGCAGCAACAGTAGATGAAATAAATCTTCTCAGTGTCTTACCACTCCATGAGCCAACAGGATTCTTTGTGGGGGTGTCCAGCCGCAGATTCAAATCCAAGCAGGAACAAAATATGCACAAAAAAAATGCACAAATCAGCGCCCGGCCCAGGGAGACAGGTGACAGATAGCCCAGAACCAGTATTGGGTTCATGGTTATCCCCAACCATAGTTGTTGGGTGTTGGGGGTGTCACAGTAACTTGTGATAGGTTATAATATACACAAAATATCTGGGTTGAATTGAACACGACTTAGATAAAATAAATATAGTTTATTCCTTAAAGAAGGAGAACACACAAGATTATACAAATAACAGACAAGAAATAGCACTTACTTACAGTAGAGGCAACGTTTATTCTAACAAAAACCAGTGGCAATTCCCCAAAAGACCCAGGTACACCCAGGTACATTCTGAATACATGCCTTAAACTTTCCTTAAACTAGCCCCAGCATTCCTGCATTGATTAATGGCCTATCAGATTAACAGCGGGGGGTCCCTGGCAAACCCATTCAAACTGAATTGGACTGCCAGGGATCCCTGCTGTGTTAATCCTATGGGTCGTTATTCAATGCAGAAATGCCTTAAACGTGCCTCAAACTAGCCCAGAACATACCCAGCACATACCCAGCACATACCCAGAATGTAACCCGGCTAGTTTACAGCAAATGTTAGAATAAACGTTGCCTCTACTGTAGGTGTTGGACAATGAAGCAGTCAGGTACAGGACTGGCAATTAATTCAGCAAAACAGGTTCAAAATGAAGACATCACGAAAAAACAATGGGTATAGGGCTTACACTTGTTTATATGGAGTTTCAGCCCCATACCCTGACCTTGGGCGCCTGAAAGTCTACCAGACTTGTATCTGGTCAGGAAACCCTTTTGTCTGTAAGTGTGAATTATGGCACTTACAGACCGCTCAGGCTCTGCGTTTCTTCACCCTATTGTACATAATCAGAGTGGTCAAGTCTTTGATCAGGGGGGCTGTTGTAGACAAGGAGTCGCCCTCCTGAACATTAACATAAAGCAGAGCCAGTAACTTTCCCGGGCTTTTATACCAGCCTTGCAAAATAGTATATTCTTTAATATCTACACATATTAAAATAATCCGTTCTGTGGGTCTGAGAGGGCTGAAATATGCCAGGTCCTCATGCCGGAGGACCCTTGCCATAGTGGCCAAATATCAGCCTTCCACGACACCCAGAACCGGAGATACAAAAAACAAGTTAAAATCCCCTATTAATTTTAATGCAGGATTCTCCGCTATAAGCTAAAAGAAATCACTGCATTTCACTCTTCCATTGAAATCAATGGGCTCCACCGCTATAGCCTTTCAATGGAGCAACTCCGCCATTGAAGTCAATGGGGAAATCACAATTTTCACATTTGCCCATACTCCGTCTTGTTGATCGGAGAGGGCTGGAAATGGCCATGCAGTCATGCCGGAGCAGTGACTACATGCGACCAAAATCCCAGCCCTCTGGTACTCACAGAACCGGAGATATAGGTATACACTTTATACACTTTCGGACTTAGTCGTTTCAAAGCCACGCGGCATTCCTCCATTAGAATCAATATGGCCGGCCTCCATAGGAAATGCATGGGCCGGCGCCGCCATAGGATTCAATGGGACCTCCGCTACCATTAGAGTCAATGGCGCGACTCTCATGGCGAGTGTGACCCTTTATGGGGGTCCTTCATTCTCAGACCCGGAGGTGGTCGAGGTTGGGGGTTCCTACGGTCTAGGGGCAATAATAATTTTATTCCTGGGTGCCCTAGAACCTAAGTTTCCCATGCCAATTGTATTTGCACTTGACCTAGTATGATCAAAAGCTCTTTTTTGGATATTGTACCCGCTTCTGCGGTCTGCGGTTTGGATGGCTGCCTACCCGTTCCTGGAGTTTGCCGTCGAGGAATCTCCATTGAACTGAATGGCTCCATTGACATTCAATGGGGGACCGCCGCTCCTCCTCTCGGGCGCCACCTGCAGGTCTTCAATGAAAACGGGCCCAAATCGCCGGAATCTCCATAGGGTTACATGGGCTATAATGGCGGCCTATGGAGAGACTGCAAAATGGAGCCTGCAATGACGGAAAAAGGAACATGGGGCCATAAACACAGAATTAACATTAATCCTTTCCCTCCCGCATAGATCCCAGTGTATGTGTTGGTGCAGACACTGGAATGGGAAAATACAAATTCACAGGGGAATACACAGTTGGTGCTGAAGTAAGGGCATAACTACAGTACTGTACCTCATTCCAGTTAGCCCCTCGCCTCCCAGGTGAGAGGAGGAGGTGGCCAAATGGGGTGTAACCCCTTTAATACCGGGCCAAACCCCCTCTCCCATGACAGGGGGTATTTCAGAGCCCTGCTAAATCCAATAGACTGTGTGTGGGGATTATAGGTTGATAGAAATAAAAGTACACTTTTGATTGGTGGCATTGAGGGAACCAGGGTTGAAGGTGCCAAAGTGTACATGTCCCTTCTTTGTTCATTCAGATTTCCAGCTAACCCGGATTTTTCTACTGGTTTGTCTCTGATTGGCTCCTGAGAAAGTTCCCACGCTTCTGATTGGCTGTGGTATTTTGTAAATGTTGTCAGAAATACTATAAGAATCCATATACCAATCAGTTTCGTGACTCCATCAAGAAGAGTGTGTGCAGGCTTTTCAAAAGTGCTCTTGCGCGAATATCAAGGGACCGGCTTCAAAAAAGTCTGCACGGAATATTTTCTAAGTCCTTTTTCTAAGGCTTTTTTGCGACCAAATTCTCAGAATAGAACATAGCGGTCACGGTTGGGATTACAAGCCGATTTTAGTTCCAGGGAGTTTGCTACTACATCCCGGTCAAGCAAAACCCAGTCCTACAGAGGAGAACGTAGCGGTGGCGTCTGGAATTTCATGACGATTTGAGTTCCAGGAGATTTCAGGCTAAGTCCCGGTCAGGAGATAATCCTTATTTAGAATTTCCTGCACCTAGGAGAGTCTAGTTTTTTTACCCCAGTTCCCAAGTAAGTGTGTCTTTTTGTTTGTATTTTATGTTCCACTTTGTGTTTGCCTTTTTTTGCGAATAAATTTAAAATTTATTTCACTTACCTGTTTTGCTTAATGACTGATCCTGATAAAAAGGTGTAAACTGCCCTGTCTATCATGACAAACAGCTCCCGCCGGGTTAACACTGGCAAGGGCATCTTCATGTTCCTCCAGTATTGCTTCCAGCTCCGCTTTGCTCCGGCACTCCATTTGCAGACCGAAAGTCTCATACTTGGTAGAAATCGCTGCACGATCCCAGGACCTATATCATCCTGAACGGGCAGCCATCTTCGCCTTTTGGCACTAAACTGAGTGACACTGAAAAGTGTGATTTCTGATTTTGTATAACGTGTTTTCCGACACCACTTGCTTTAAGAGATTGCAATCCACAAGCTCACTTTCTCCAATAATTCGCAGTGAGAAGTTATAGTCCAAAGCCCTATGATCCCACTTCTGAAACCAGAAAAAACCTGTCACTGTAGATCAGGTCTTTTAACATATTTATATTTTTGGGATCATTCAAAAGCAGTTAAATAAAATGGGGGTTTATTTGAATAAAACCTCTGAAATACAACAAAACACAAAATAAATAAATATACATACTTTCTGGGGTCTGGGATATGAGTACGAGCCTTTCCTAGGTGCAGGGCATCCGTTTGATAGGGCTTACCCTGATTGGACCTTGTTCCAGACATTGTGGACTGAGATTCAGCAGAGACTCCTGACCGGGACCGAGTCCTGATACTCCTGGAACTCATTTCGGCAAGAAATCCTGTCCGCGACCGCTATGTTCTAAAATGATAACTTGGTCCTCGCTTCTGACATACACTCTGCAGGGAAGACTTTCCTAGATTCAAAACGAAGCCGGTTGCTCTGCTATTTGGAACACAGAAACTTTTAAAAGCCTTCCCTAGCTTCATTGACTCAAGCCACAAAATCGCCTGGTTCTCTGACTGGGACTTCTCCTTACATACACTCCGCTAAGCAATCCTTAGCATGGAGGTAGGTTTGAGCGACCAATCATTGCGTGGGAATTCCTCCCCGCCAGCCAATAGGAATAAGGGCTTGTCTCTGGGCTGACATCAGAGGAGGAGGCGTGCCAGGCAGGCTCGGGATGCTCCATGGGAAGAACATATGAATTGACCAATGGGAAACGTGCTGACATTCTGCCACTTCCCCCAGTCATCCCACTGTCACCTACTGGGCAGGCTCCACTGAGTCTGGCAAACCAGATGGTCCTTTCCACAGGGGGTCTCTGTTCTCTGGACCCAGTACTCTGCCCTGCCACGGCCACTTAGCACCCAGAAACCTCTTAACATCCCGTCTCCTCTTTCAACTTTGGACTCTATGCAGGCTTCCTGGCACCTTAACCAGATGCCCTGGCTGACTGCATAGAGCCGTATAGTAAATGTAGAGCACATTATAAAGTACACTTTAATAAAGTATACACTTTGGGGAACCTTATACTTATAAGGGAAATGGATTTGGGATATTTGGGCTCGAAATCCATGAGTCTGAGGGACACTGGGTTGGCACAGGGAAATTAGCCCCACGTACCGGCAAATCATGCCTGCTTCCCAGGGAGAATTAAAGGACTACCAGCAGCTTCGGCCCCCCAACTCCTGCAAACAAAATCATTGCATTTCTACACAAATATCCCCCCTAAAACATACTCACAAGAAATCTCACAGTTCTAGGGAAAAGGGAACATGAAAACATAAAAAAGCCGGGGTCACTTTATTTTTACATGTATAATCCCTGGTCCCTGGTTTATGGAGCTTCCAGGGACCCCCCGGTTTCAGGGGTAACCAGAGGGTTTACCTTTATTAGATAGCCTGGTTAACCCCTTCCGTCACACACACTTTATTTAAAATAATATTAAATATGGAAATTAAATATTCATCTTTAGCACAAATCCCCTGAGGAAGTGACACGCGGTCACAAAACTAGTAGGGAGGAGCCATTTCACGTTGCCAACCAGGAAGTGTGTAGCGAGCCTCAGAGTTATGTCATTGGCGCACACCTGGCGACCCGCGACTAGGGAGCGCAAGGGTAGACGCGCAGCAATTGAGACTCAACCGGCACACGCAGTGGATGGCATAAGTGTCACATTTTAACCAGGATACAATGTAAGTGTATCTTTGTATATTGTTGTATTTTAATTAAAGCCTCGTAGATTTGCACGATCTTCCCCTTCTGTTTATTCTGGGGACACTGATTGGAGCTGAGTGCGGGAGCACAGCGACGGAGTTCAGTACACAGCAACACGTGGGGTTCGTGGAGCAGTGAGAGACGTGGGCTAAAGCACAGCTTCTATCAGCTGAGTCAGAAACAGGTGTATCTTATAAGCAGGCATTTTTACAGTCTATTAAGCATCTTTTTGGTTGAGCATTACATACAACACTATGAAGTTTTTTTCTTGTATGCTTCGCACTAGGATTGACCTTTCCGAATAAGAGGATCTTCAACCAGCAAAGACCCAGGATTGGCAGCATTTCAAATTGACACTTATTTGTGGACATTTGGGGTGGACTATATTCGTCAAATAGTGCAATATTCATTGCGTTTGTAAGGTAATAGCGCCGGGGATGTCTTTTTGTAATTGAATATTAAATATGGAACTGAAACATCCATCTTTAGCACAATCCAGGCCCCACGTTCCCCATGTTTGCCGAAAGTCCTATTGTAAAGTGTTAAGCAGGTAACCCCCTAGCATTGTATCTGCCAGTACTGTTTATGTTAGGGCAGGGGTGCGCAAACTGGGGAGTGCAAGATTTTCTAAGGGGGGACGTGGCAGTTACAGAGGCCACACTCGCACCCCCAAGGCATTTAAATGAAATGCCGCGGGAGGTGTGGGGCCTCTGTAACTTCCCTTAACTGCTCCCTACCGGCTCTTCAGTGATGCCTCACCATGGCAACACGGCGTTAAATGATGCCATGGGTCATGTGATGTGACGCGTAGCAATGACAACGTGCGGCAAATGATGCTGCCGTGTCACGTGATGTCATTGAACACGCATCGTCATTTTACGCCAGGTCTTAGCAGAGGAGTGGCACGAGCTCTGGGTCTGCCAGGCAGAGGAGCACAGCACAGAAATTCTGCAGAATCCTGTGTTAGGGTATAAATGACGTATGTGGGAATGATAACCCCCCTTTATTGATACCATCAGTTTAATTTTCCCACCAAACCATCTATGAAATGATAAATCTATACTGGCTTTAATCTCCATTATGAAAAATCATAGAAAGAGAGTACTCACCCAAAACATACTAATGAAAGTGGTTTTCCTTCCACTGGAGATAAATCTACTGAAATGTCAACAGACACCTGCAGGATTCCTCCAAGGATCAGGTCCCCCGCTTTGCTGTAACTTATAAGATCTGTGTATGGCTCTAAGTTACACGTTGAGCTTGTGATGGCGTCCGTTCTAATGGTGATAACCAGGATCAGGAAGAGAGTTTGGGACAAAATCTTCAACATTTCTCCCTAATTAAGAGACACTGTATTACATTTTGATACCAGTTAAAACTTGATATGTTACTTTAATACTTTACTGTAGCATATGATAAAAAGACAACATTCCCACTTCTACATACACATGTATCAGGCTTGTTTGTTACAGTAACATGTTATAACACAGAATATCATAGTGGTTTTACACAATGTATCCCAACATACATTAATGACTAGTGTAGATAAGCAGGGGGACCCCGGAGCAGAACCGCGTTGATTTCAGGTCCGGGGACCCTCTGCTTTTCGAGATACAGGCCCCGTTATGGGGTGCCGATATCTCCTATTCATGGAAATGTCTCACGTCACATGATTGGGATATCTCCATGCATCGGAGATACCGGCACCCCATAACGGGGCCTGTATCTCGGGAATCAGGGGGTCCCCGGACCTGAAATCAATGCGGTTCAGCTCCGGAGACACCCTGTTACAATATTGTGGTGGTCCCCGTCCCGACCGTCGGGTCTTCTCGCGAGATGTGGTGGTTCCTCCCCTCCGACGTCACCTGGCTCCACCTCTCTGCCAGTCTATCGCTGGAGCTGCTTCAAGATGGCCGCCAGTCTCCGTGGGCTGCTGTCAGGCTTCCAGGTATGTGTGGCGGATTTGGATTCCAGCTGGGTGCCTCGGTTCTCCTTTGGGGTTTCAGCTTGTGGGATAGCAGCATCGGGGACCACAACGGGTGGTCGGATCGGGCGGGGGTGAGGCTAACTTTAACTTTAAACGTGTGGTATGTCCCTTTTAGTCTCTCTTTAACGGGGGCTGCGGGTTTGTCTGTGCTTGTCTGCTTTACCTGCCTCGTCTGGCGCTGCTCCGCCACCTGCCATTTCTTCAGGGATTTTGTCTTGCAGGCCCAGCTTTGTGAGGAAGTCTCCCCCCTCTTCTGCGCATCTTATTGTGTTAGATGCCCGTTTCTGGAGACCAGGAGGCCGAATGGATATATCCACCGGTATTTAACTCCTTCATCGTGGAGGATTTTCGTGATGGGGGTGAGCTGCTTCCTTTTCAGCAGGGTAGTGGGGGAGATATCTTGGAAGACTTGGATTTTGTGACCTTCGAAAGTGGGGTTATTACGTGTCATCTGGCAGAAGGATTCTTTAATTTTAAAGTAATGGAAACGCGCGATTATGTCTCTTGGGGGGTCTCCTTGCTGTGGCCGGGAGCGTAAGGCCCGGTGGCACCGATCCAAGTGGATCTCTTGCTCTGCTTTGTCTGGCATGAGCTGCGTCAGCCATCTTCCGACAAAATCTTCAGGGTCTATTTCTTCCTCCGAAACCCCTCTTATCCTGACATTGTTTCGGCGCTCATGATTTTCGGAGTCCTCTTGTTTGTCCATGAGGTCTCGCACAGTGTCTTTTACCTGGGCTAGTTGCCTGTCAGTTTTGTGGAGAGCCTTGATAGTGGAGTCAAGCTTCTTCTCTAGTGAGTCCGTGCGTATGCCTATGCTGTTAATGTCTGCTCTTAGGGTGGCTACTTCAGCTTGGAAGCATTTTTTTATATCTAGGCAGAACTCATTCATATCCTGCCGTCTCATGACTTGGTTACCCCGATCAATATCTTCCTCCTCCTCCAACTCCGTTTCTCTTTGCGTGGGTCCCTCGTGGCCTTTGGCGCGCGCCGGGTCTCCCTTCCCGAAATAGACTGTTAAGACCGTGGAGGGGCGCTTAGATCTCGTCCCTTTCGACATCCTGCTGTTAGCTGCTTGCTAGGGAGGTAACTTTGGCAGTACTCGGTCAAGTTTAGGTGCTTTAATTATTTATTTGCTGTCGGCTGTGAACGGAGATATCCGCTCACACGTCCATGCAGTCCGTCGTCGCGCATGCGCCTCTTAAGTACCGCTTTTTGAGAACGTAGCGGTCACGGCTGGCATTGCATGACGAAATCAATTCCAGGACTTTCGTGAGTACCTCCCGGTCATTGGAAAGGGCTCCTGCAGAGGTCATTTTTGTGAATTTCGGTTAAAGTACAAGTTTATTTATTAGCCCTGTTCCCAGTAAGTGTGTTAACCCTGCATAGCACAATCTGAAAAGACATAGGGGGCTATACACTAAGCAGTGAGCTTTTGCGCTGGCGTGAAATATTTTTTCACGTCTGCAAAAATATTGAAGCCAGAGGCGTGATTCACTAAGGAGCTAAGCGCATTCTGGATCGGCCAAGCTCCAATCTGCCGATCGTGCGTGCTTTTTCCCCCCCTGCTATTGCGCTTAAAGTTCAAGCACGATAGCTGATAGGAAAAAAAAGCTGCCTTTAACATTTGCATGGATATTCTGCATCTCCATGCACGGCTGTTACAGGTGATCGTACAGTAACAATATGCATGTTAATAAGAGTGTAGATGAGCAGGGGGTCTCCTGAGCTGAACCGAATTTCAATCAGATTTAGAACCATGCAGCTGATTATGACAGATCAAATATGATCATTCTTCCTAGTATTGTACAGGTTATTAAGAATTTTAATCAGTGTTAGGACCTGCTACGGTCATGCCTTGTAAGTGGCAGCAGGCTTAAGACGCTTTGGTCAAAGGGTTAAAATAAATGACCCTTTTTACAAGAGAATATATAGGTATTTCACTGTGTATTTGTGCCATTGGATGTAGCACTGGGCTCTGTTTCTGTTTGTTTATAGTATATATTGCCATGCCGAGTAGCACTCCTTTTTGACATTTATACACATACTAGCTGAGAGACCCGGCGTTGCCCAGGAGTACAATATCCCGCTCCCCCCACTCTCTCCACTCCCCTTTTCTGTTTCTCTGCTCCCCTGTCTGTTTGTGTCCCCCCCCCCTGCGCAGCTCCGTCCCCCCCCCCCCTACAGTGTTCTACACACACAGGGTCCCCCACACACACTGTTCCCCCCCACACTGTCGTCGTCCCCCACACACACACACACACACTGTTCCCCCCCCAAACACACACAATCCCCCCCCCACACACACACACTGTCGTCCTTCCCACCACACACATACACTGTGCCCCCCCCACACACACACTGTCCCCCCCCCACACACACTATCCCCCCCACACACACACTGTCCCCCACACACACACACTGACCCCCCCCCACAGAAACACACTGTCCCCCTCCCCACACACTGTCTGTCACCCTCACACACACACTGTGTCCCCCCCTCCCGCCACACACAAAGCCCCCTCCCCTGTTACAGGACCACAAAGCCCCCTCCCCTGTATTCTGCCGAAGGTACTGTCGTTCCCTCCCACACACACTGCCCCCCCACACACACTGTCCCCCCCACACACACTGTCTGTCACCCTCACACACACACACTGTGTCCCCCCTCCCGCCACACACAAATCCCCCTCCCCTGTTACAGGACCACAAAGTCCTCTCCCCTGTATTCTGCCAAAGGTACTGACCACAAAGCCCCCTCCCCTCTGCCAGGACTCACAGCACCACTCCTCTCTCCCGCACTCCTCCCGCGCGCCTAGCCCTACTCTGGTCTCCCCCCACCAGCGAGCCAACCACAGAAGGAATAAAGCACAGAAGCGCGCCAAGGCTGAAGAAACATGAATTCACAAATGCAATAAAAAATGCAAGCTGTAACTTACATGTAAGTAATAGTTAGTAATCATGTAGAAAATAATCAGTCAGGGCTACGTATTTATCACTGGTGTGCTCCAAAGGTCTGGGGGTGGGTCATGGGTTAGTATGTGTCTGTCCCGCACGCTGGGACACACTGATACTACAATGTTGCTGTACCGCTTCCGGGTGTCGCGTCTCACTGCATCATTCGTATCTTGCAGTCCTCCCCATAGCCACACCTCCGTATACCTCTCAATGAAGCTAGCTATGTGTACTAAGTACACAGAGCTTTTCCCAGCAGCCAAATAACAGAGTGCCCGTTTGAGACTAAGCTAATTCGGCTACGCATTTCGCACACTAATGTGCTTCATCAGGCGGTAGCGTTGAGCACCTAAAGGGGGCTTAAAATAGTCCTTCTATCACCATTTTCCAATTAGTTTAATTGCTCATGTTAGCATGTGCCTAAATAGATAATCACTCGAACAAAAGTGATCTCTTTCACTATTGCATAACCAGTTGTGCATGAGGTTATTGGGCAAATATAAAGGACATAAATTGGTTATATATTATTAGGTCCAATTAAACTATATGCATATACAAACATTACATACACACATATATAAACATAAACATACAAGCATACATACATGTTTCATTCCCAATGATAATAAAGTTCAGAATGTGTCCAAACAGATTGGGAATCGCTAAAGTAAAAATAATCCTTACCAACTGGATTCTATCTATTCTAACATAAAATATGAAACCACATGTAAAAATAAACCAAATGCTTAAAAATCCATAATACATTTGATAGGTGCTCATAATCAATAAAATACATCTTAAACAATTATTATTACACTAAAATAATAATAACAATAAAAAGGAAGACTACAATTAGAAGAAAAAAAGGGGGGAGGGGAAAGGGGAAGGAGGGGGAGGAAAGGAAGATGAAACACAGAGGGGTTGGGGGTGAAAGGAGAAAATAAAAAGAAAAGAAGAAAGGAGGAAAAACGAGTAAAGCAGTAAGAGGAATAAACAGAGATGTGGGGGAAATAAAGAATATGAAAGTTTCCTAAACAAGGGGATAATGAACTATCCGATAACGAAGAGCAACTATCTCAAAAACGGTGTGAGTTCCACATAATCATTAAGGCGTCCTTTATGTTTAGATTGTAAAGTAAAGATCCAAAATTGTTCCCTCCTAGCAATAAAGAGGTCCTTATTTCCGGCCCTAATATTATCTATAATCCTGTCAATTCCCATATACTGTATTCCTACTGCACTGCAGCTATGTACATCCCTAAAATGGATAAGGAGATGAGTGAGAGGTTTGGAGGACTCTTCTAATTTTGGGATGTTGCGGATATTCCTAAGGCGCTCCATAATGCGTAACTTAAGATGACGCTTTGTTCTGCCCGCGTATTGTAGTCGGCAAGTACATTGCAAAATGTATACAACATAAAGTACATGGAGAGACAATAAATAAAGTTGGATATTTTGTATTCTAATCCTGTTATATGTGATGTAAATGTTTTGTTGGTAAGCATTTTCAGACAGATTTTGCATCTGTAACACCTATAGCTACCTATTAAACCTAATGTGTCTCGTTAATCTTTTTTATGTGATATATTAGTACCTTTCAATAAACTTGGTGCAAGAATACTGTACCTTTTAAAGTCTGATACTTTTTAATAACAATTGGAGGTTTTTGTGAAAGAAAGCTCATAAGAACAGGATCCATGTATCTAGATGGATATACATACAGTACATGGATAAAAAAAAGCTAGTTTTGCAAATGTTTGTTTGGCTTGTTTTGATTTGTTTTGCTGCTTTGTTTACAAATGTGTGTGTAATGTAATTTTTATTTAGTTAGATGTAATTTTTGGTGGTGTTTGAAATAGTTTATTTAAGGGGGGGCTTGCTTTTTAATAGTGGTTTATTTTTGGTAATTAGATTTTGGATGATGGTGTTACTTTGAATTTGATTTTTTTTCAGAATGGTTTGGTTTTAGGAAGTGAATAGTTAATTGTGTAATTGATTTGGATTGGATTAATTGATTGATGTTAATTTATTTCAGTTGACATCTTGATTTGTTTTTATTTTATGATTGTTTAGATGGCATTGTATCTTGTTTGGCATACAGTAGTGTACATCAGCGGTGCGCAAACTGTGGGGTGCGACCCCCAGGGGGGGCGCGAGACTGCCGGTGGGGGGGCGCGGGGTTTAAAGAGGCCCCGCGCGCTTCCCGAAGGCACTTAAATTAAGTGCCGGGGGAGCTGCAGGGCCTCTGTAAACCATACTTACCCGTGACTCCGGCGGCTTCCTTCTTGCGTCGCCATGGCAACGCGGCGTCAAAATGACGCCGCTAGGTCATGTGACGTCACGTTGCTATGGCAACGTGACGTCATGACGCCGGAGGGCGGGTAATTGGTGGTTAGGGGGGGCGCGGAAGAGAGGGGACCGCCGGCAGGGGGGCGCAGGAAAAAAAGTTTGCGCCCCCCTGGTGTACATGATGCACATATTATTTGCATCATATACTGTACACACTACAATTATATTTTTGATGGGCATTTGTTAGATATTGATTTGGTTAGGTGCTGTGTTTTCTTGGGAGATGAGATTTATTTTCTTTTGCAATGTGCTGTTTTGATTTAGAGATGCAATGGGATTTGATATTGAGATGTGCTGTTTTTATTATTTGTGTATGTTTTGGTAATCTTTAACTATTTCTTTGTATATTGGTTAATCATGCCCATTTTATATATATATATATATATATATATATATATACAGTATATATATATATATATATATATATATATATATATATATATATATATATATATATGTAGCCAGGTCCCCCCTCGCATGTAGCCAGGTCCCCCCTCGCGCACTCACCCCCTCCTTCCAGTTGTGAGCGCGCGTGTGGATAGGGCTGGAGCGCGAGCATAGAGATCCCTGGTAGCTAGGGACGTGAGCGGCGAGCAGGCCGGTTGCCGGGGACGCGATCGGGCCGTCGCTAAGGCCGCGATCGCGTTGCCACCGGCCCGGCGGCTCGGGGAGCAGGGCGCCGCCATGTTAGGGCTGTTGCGCATGCGCAGTGGTAGAGCACAGCGCGGGAGGCCCCAGATAGCTCGCGCATGCGCGAGATGAGTCTGCCAGCCCCCAGGGTGCTTAGGGGCAGAGACACCTGACGCCAGGGAGCCAATAGGGCTGAGGGATTTGCCTGGGGACAGATGGATACATTTCGCGGGGTTTGCAGCCACGCAAGCAGTCAGGATCCGGACCAGCTAGGGGTAAGAGGTGGATGCAGGGGTCAGTGACCCTCTGCATTAGGCCAGCAGCCCCCAGGCCCCAGTTAGGTCCTGAGCCACTTAATAGCTTGTGGAGTATAGGGACAGGCCCTAGATAGGGACACTGCCCCATTTATTGGTAGCTTAGTCAGGGACACCGTGCTAAAGCCGTGCGGCCCTGCGAGGTGGGTTCTGGGCTCAGAACACCACCAAAGACCCTGGGACTAAGGTGATATTATCCGCGCTGGAATTCACCCAACGCGGTGTGGAGTACAACGTCGGATCGGGCGGATCTCCAGTAATGTCGCGGTACCCGTGGCTGGAGCCCGGGCAGGTAACCTGCAACTCACGTGCACCAACCAGGCCTATCACCAGACATAGTGGCTGCGCAGTCACACATACACATGCACAGTGGTATTTGACTTTGGAGATGCGAGACATTTGGGTGGGGGTTACTGGACACGGGGTGGGATCACTCTGTGGGAGGTTAGCGTCTGCCGTGACGCCAGAGGTGGTAGCGTCCGCCGTGACGCCAGAGGTGGTAGCGTCCGCCGTGACGCCTAGTGTGATTAGCGTCCGCTGTGACGCCAGAGGTGGTAGCGTCCGCCGTGACGCCCAGTGTGGTTAGCGTCCGCCGTGGCGCATGAAGGTTGTGTTGATGTATGTAGATACGGTTTGTTATGCAGTAAAGCCAGTCCTGTTTTACATTTGTTCGCTTTGTGTGGTTGTTTCCTGTGAGGGCCTCCTCCCACTCCATTGGGATCCCTCCCAGGTGGAGGCGTTGCACCTAGAGATGTATAAGATGTATGTACCCCAGGTTCCCCGTGGCGGAAGCTCAGCCCTCCTGTGAGCCAACAGGTAATGCACCACACCTGAGTAACCTTGCATGTTCCTACACCTCCACAGTATTATCTGCGAGTGGGTGGGGGAAAACCCGTTACATATATATATATATATATGGCTCTCCATTCATTTTTATTCACACTGATACACATACACACTCTTTCTTCACTTGCTTTCAGTAACCCTTTGACACCTCTAGCCATAAAACACATCCACACCGGAGGAAGGACCAGCACAGATAACATTCCAAGAGACACTGTTTTTAAGTATATCCTTGCTTCATTCATTGTATCATCGCCGCAAGAAGAGATCAGTGTATCTCGAAAGCTCGCACAAATAAAAGCATTTCGTTAGCCACAGAACGGTATCATCTATTTATTTTTTGATTTTATATATATATATATATATATATATATATATATATATATATATATATATATATATGTAGAGGTATCAGTACCGTGTTAGCCGAGCTTCAATAATCAAAAAATAAATAGATGATACCGTTCTGTGGCTAACGAAATGCTTTTATTTGTGCGAGCTTTCGAGATACACTGATCTCTTCTTCCGGCGATGTTACAATGAATGAAGCAAGGATATACTTAAAAACAGTGTCTCTTGGAATGTTATCTGTGCTGGTCCTTCCCCCGGTGTGGATGTGTTTTATGGCTAGAGGTGTCAAAGGGTTACTCTCACTCCACACACACCTTGTGTAGAGCACTGTTTATACTGTGGGCTCTCCATTCATTTTTATTCACACTGATACACATACACACTCTTTCTTCACTTGCTTTCAGTAACCCTTTGACACCTCTAGCCATAAAACACATCCACACCGGAGGAAGGACCAGCACAGATAACATTCCAAGAGACACTGTTTTTAAGTATATCCTTGCTTCATTCATTGTATCATCGCCGGAAGAAGAGATCAGTGTATCTCGAAAGCTCGCACAAATAAAAGCATTTCGTTAGCCACAGAACGGTATCATCTATTTATTTTTTGATTATATATATATATATATATATATATATATATATATATATAATCCACAGAAGCAGCCGGCACTCCACTTGCAAGTAGAAAAAATTGTGTGCTTGTCCCATAAAGTAATAATAAACCATACGATACCGTTTGAAACACGAGATCAGGAGACAGCACTCTGGTAAGTTTGATGGTGCACCACCTTGAGAAAGGTCCCACTGGGGGACCGAAACGTCGGTTTATGTGTCTTTTTCAATACAAAAACTTGTGATCAAACTTATCAGAGTGCTGTCTCCTGATCTCGAGCTTCAAACGGTATTGTATGGTATATATATATATATATATATATATATATATATATATATATATATATATATATATATATATATATATATATTGTGGCAGGATGGCCGTGGTAAGTGAGGAGACAACACGACTTTTCTGGTGAAATAGTGCTGGTGGATTTATTTGTCCAAAAAGGGTACCTAAAACAATGGGTACACTGTCCCTTTAAATTGAAACGTAAACAAAAACCTAACCCCGGTCGGGGCACTGACTAAAAAAAAGTGCAGGCTAACTACCTGGCTGGCTAGCTAACCTAGTCCAGCCCAACAATGTTCAGCAATAGCAGTTGGCTCCTTACCTGGGAGCTTTATTCTCCCCCTTGGGACAGGATCAATCTGAGCAGCTTGTGTCTGTCAACACTCCTCTGTCTTCTCTCTGTACCTCAGAGAGAGAGAGAGACTGCCGCCCCAGAGGCATTTACTCTTCCTGTTTTAAAGCAGGTGAACTAGCTTAATTTTAATCACCTGTGGACTGCTTAACAAGCTGGGTTAACCCCTCGTCTACTGGAAAGCATGCATACTGCCATCTCCTACTAACATACTGTATACTGAGTCAATGACCCTGTCACATATCCCCCTTCCCAGCGTAACGTTACTGAGTGGAGCGGCCCGTGCACCGAGACTGTGCACTCTATAGAGTGCATCAGCATTACCGTGCAGTATGCCTGGCTGATGTTGGATCGTGAAGTTGAAAGGTTGCAACGACAAAAAACAACGGGTAACTCTCGAGTTCTTTTCTTTATTTCTATGCATCCACTGTAGGGGTGCGTGATCTGTAATGAGCGTAAAAGACCTGCCTAACAGGTAATACTTCAATGTGTCTGTTGCCCACTTTACGGCCAAACACTCTTTTTCTACTGTGGCATATCTTTGTTCGCGGGGACACAATTTGCGACTTAAATAGAGGACCGGGTGTTCCTCTTCTCCTACAAACTGGGACAGTACTGCTCCGAGACCTACTTCGGAGGCGTCCGTTTGCAGAAAAAACTCCTTCGTAAAATCCGGGGCTACCAAGACTGGGTGACTACAGAGCGCTGTACATAGGTCTAAAAATGCGGTCTCCGCATTACTGTTCCATTTTACAACATCACGTGCCTTTGCCTTTACTAGATCTGAAAGCTGTGCTGCCCGGGTTGCAAAATGGGGTATAAATCGCCTGTAGTAACCTACAATTCCTAGAAATGTCCTAACCTGTTTTTTTTAAGGGGACGGGGCCAAGTCTCAATGGCTTCAACTTTATTGAGCTGGGGTTTTACTGTCCCCCTTCCCACAACATAGCCAAGATATTTTGCTTCTGCTAGGCCGACTGAACATTTAGCTGGGTTGGCTGTAAGACCCGCCTCCCGAAAGGTTCTCAACACTGCCTCAACCTTTTGTAGATGTGAGTCCCAATCTGGACTATGAATTACCACATCGTCTAAGTACGCTGAGGCGTAGTTCGAGTGTGGGTGTAACAATTTATTCATCAACCTTTGGAAGGTTGCAGGCTCCCCATGAAGACCAAAGGGTAAGACAGTATACTGGAAAAGACCATCAGGTGTGGAGAAGGCCGTTTTCTCTTTTGCTGAACTTGTTAAGGGGATTTGCCAATAACCCTTTGTAAGATCTAAAGTGGTTAGAAAACGAGCCCTCTCCAACCTCTCAATTAACTCGTCTACCCGTGGCATAGGATAGGCATCAAACTTCGAGACTTCATTTACTTTTCTAAAGTCATTACAGAACCGAATTGACCCATCCGGCTTAGGTACCAAGACAATAGGGCTGGACCATTGACTATGGGACTCCTCAATTACGCCTAAATCTAGCATCTTCTTTACCTCTGACTGAATAGCCCCTCTTCTGGCTTCTGGGATTCTATAGGGTCTTATCTTAACGACTACGCCCGGCTTGGTGACGATATCATGGGAAATCACCCTAGTTTTCCCTGGTACGCTGGAAAATACATCCCTGTTCCTTTTTACCAAGTCCACAGCTTCTCTGTATTGTTCAGGGGTGAGATCTGCCGATATTCGAACAAGTGGTTCCTCCCCTTTCCCGGATTTATTAGCTACTACCGTCAGACATACCTCTCTATCCTTCCAGGATTTTAATAGATTTATGTAATAGATTTGCTCTACCTTCCTCTGATCTGGCTGTCGAATTGTATTATTCACCGGGCCGACCTGTTCTAGAACTTCATATGGCCCCTGCCAATGTGATAACAGCTTGCTTTCGGCCGTGGGAACAAGCACCATTACTCGGTCCCCTGGTTAGAAGTTGCGAACCGTAGCCTGTCTGTTGTAAAGGTTCTGTTGGGCCCTCTGTGCCTCTTCTAAATGTTGTCTGACTATGGGGGTAATATGCACAATGCGTTCTTTCAAATCTTCCACAAATTGGATGACATTTTTCCCTGGAACAGCTTGTTGCTCCCACTCTTCTTTGAGGCTATCCAGAATCCCTCTTGGGCGTCTCCCATACAGGAGTTCAAATGGTGAAAACCCTGTAGAGGCCTGTGGCACCTCTCGGATAGCAAACAAGAGATAAGGCAACAAGGTGTCCCAGTTCTTCCCATCACTAGCAACCACCTTTCTCAACATCATCTTCAGAGTTTTATTAAATCGTTCTACTAGTCCGTCCGTTTGCGGATGGTAAACAGAGATTCTTAGGGACTGTATTTTTAGCTCTACACATAAGTCTCGCATAAGCTTAGATGTAAACGGGGTACCCTGATCTGTCAGAATTTCCTTCGGTATCCCGAGTCGGGAGAATACCTGTAACAATTCCTTAGCTATAGCTTTGGAAGAAGTATTACGTACAGGCAGCGCCTCTGGATAGCGAGTGGCATAGTCTAGGATCACTAGGATGTATTGATGACCCTTGGCAGATTGCTCCAAGGGACCCACTATATCCATGGCGATCCTCTCAAATGGGATCTCAATAATAGGCATAGGGATCAATGGGGCCCTCAAACGTGGTCGGGGGGCTGTCAACTGACACTCTGGACAAGAGGCACAGAATCTCTTTACTGCATTATATATCCCTGGCCAGTAAAATCTTTTTAGGATTCTTTGCTGTGTCTTCTCTACTCCCAGATGACCCCCCAATAAGTGAGAGTGTGCTAGCTCCAGGACCTTCCTTACTAATGAACTGGGTACTAGCAATTTTTCTATTTCTTGGCCCTCCTCTTGGCTCACATGGTATAACAAATCATTTTTAAAACAAAAATAAGGATTGGATTCCTTGGTTGTCCCTTCTACCGGGACTCCATTAACTTCTACTGCCTGGCTAAACCCATTTTTCAACTGGGGATCATTAGCCTGCTCCCTACCAAAGTTAGTAAGGGAAAGTTCTAGACTTTCAAAACCTTCCTCATCTGGAGTTTGGCCGGTTACCTCCACGGGTGACTCGGACACCTGAGCATCAACAGGCCCTGTCTCGGACAACTCTTCTCCCTCATGGCTCCCTCCGTTAGGAGTAGTGGCCAGTGCTAACTGGGGTGGGGGCGTACCTCTTTTTTTTTCCTTCCTACGTTCTCGTTTCGACTTTGGAGTTTTAGACACCTCGGAGACTAATTCAGGATCTGTAAATGGAAAAAGCTCATCTGGAGTAGGATTGTTTAAGGTGAGCTGTCCTCTGATCAGGGTGTTAAAACCAGGGAAATTACAGCCTAACACTAGGGAATGGGGTAACTTTGGTACAATTGCTGCCGTAGTTTGGATGACTTGCCCCTCGACTTTTACTTTTATCAGAGTCGTGGTGTACGGAAGCGTACACCCATGCACACATAATACCCACAACTTCTCACCCTGGTGTAACCGGAGAGGCTTAACCAACTTCCCTGATACCAAGCTAATATTACTCCCTGAGTCTGCCAGGGTGGAGACTGGTTTACCATTTAAAATCACCGTGGTGAGGAAGTTGTGTATACGTTTTCCCTCGCGGGTCATACCTACCACTCCACAAAATTCAGACTTCACAGAGCCATACGCACACTCCATTGGCTCAGACAACTGTGGGCAGTGAGCCTTAATATGTCCTATCTCCCCACACTCAAAACAAACAATTGGCCCAGTTCGTTCTTGAAACCCTTTCTGAAATTTAGCGTTTCTGTCCCTATCCGGGTTTTCTTCCACCCGCTCAAATCGTGCGAACGGTCGTGGGTCCTGGTGCCAGCACTGGCCTCTACTGTTCATGTTGGGACGTGGGTTGTGGTTTGTGCGAGTGGGGCGTGACAGTTCACGGGTAGCCAGAAACTGCTCCACTGCGCCTACCATGGCATCACAAGAGAGGGGATCTCCCTGCCCCACCCACTGTTGAAGGTCCTGGGGTAATGCTCGAATGAAGCGGTCCAACACCACCATCTCAAGGATCCGTGTCGGGCTATATTCCTCTGGTTTCAGCCACTTGGACGATAGGTGAATCAAATCCCATAACTGGGACCTGGGCGGTTTCTGTCCTGGTATCTCCACGTATGGAACCTCTGCGCACAGACTGCGGGAGTCACTCCAATCCTTGCAAGGATTTCGCTTTTCAGAGAGTCATAGTCTGCTGCGGCTTCTTCGTCAAGGTCACGATACGCTTTTTGGGCTTCCCCCAGTAAAACGGGTGCGATAATCCCAGCCCATTTGGAGCGGGCCCAACTTTCCCGGGAAGCGATTCGCTCAAAGGACTAGAGGTATCCCTCGACGTCATCGTGCAGCGTCATTTTCTGCAGGTACACATTCGCCTGGACGGGCCGCGCCGGGGCCGTACTGGACAAGTCCATTTTAATCTGGGCCAGCTGCTCAATCAGCTGTTTCTGTGTGTCTGTAATAATGTCAAGCTCGGCTGCAAGTATCCGATTCGTCTCGCGTTGTGCAGCCGTGCTTTTCTGTCCCTGTTTGTTAGCTTCCTGCTGAACAGCGGTGCTGTGCACTAAGGCCTTTACAACGTCCTCCATACTTAGTTACCGTGTGGACAGGTCCCACCAGTCGCAATCGGTAGCTCCGCCCCTTTTACAGGTGTTCGACATCCCACTTCTGACACCACGTGTGGCAGGATGGCCGTGGTAAGTGAGGAGATAACACGACTTTTCTGGTGAAATAGTGCTGGTGGATTTATTTGTCCAAAAAGGGTAACTAAAACAATGGGTACACTGTCCCATTAAATTGAAATGTAAACAAAAACCTAACCCCGGTCGGGGCACTGACTAAACAAAAGTGCAGGCTAACTACCTGGCTGGCTAGCTAACCTAGTCCAGCCCAACAATGTTCAGCAATAGCAGTTGGCTCCTTACCTGGAAGCTTTATTCTCCCCCTTGGGACAGGATCAATCTGAGCAGCTTGTGTCTGTCTGTCAACACTCCTCTGTCTTCTCTCTGTACCTCAGAGAGAGAGAGAGACTGCCGCCCCAGAGGCATTCCCTCTTCCTGTTTTAAAGCAGGAGAACTATCTTAATTTTAATCACCTGTGGACTGCTTAACAAGCTGGGTTAACCCCTCGTCTACTGGAAAGCATGCATACTGCCATCTCCTACTAACATATACTGAGTCAATGACCCTGTCACAATATATATATAGCAAATATTTCTGTATGCTCATTTGCATGTCTTAGGCAGGTCTGCAACCCCGCCTTTCACCATTATCACCCAGCACACAGCACTTCCACTGCAGCAAGGGATTCTGGGAAATTACATGCAAATGGGCATACAGTGTCACCTTTTGCTTCAAAACCATGTTTAACATGGTTCCCTATAGGCTTAAGCTTGCTGCATAGTCACAGCTTTAAGCACAGCCAGGGTTAAGATGCATAGCCAGAAAACCCACCCACAGACAGCTGTTTTGACCTTAATGGGTCTCATCAGTGTGGAGTTGGTAAACTGGCCATGCAATGAAGCAATGAGGATGGGGTTTACCATATTTAGTTAAGTTATGGTGAGTAAAAATTGACAAAAACCCTTCACAGCAAAGCATGTAGTGTCACCTTTTGCTTCAAAACCATTTTTAACATATACGCTTTGCTGTGGAGGGTTTTTGTCACTTTTTTTACTGACCATAACTTAACTATATATACGGGGTGTGTGGATTTAACATCTGGGCGAGCTCCTATTTGCCCAAGCAGCACACGTGTTTGTTTTTTTAAATTTTCCCTGCTTGCGCTAAAAATAAAAAAAACTCCCCCTACCTGACTGCTGATTGCTAGAAATCCTCCCCAGGGAGGTCAGTACGCCGCACAGCCGTGGAAAAAAGCTTCAGAAAAGGCTGATCAGTGAAGCATGAAACTTTAATAGAACAAAGTGCAAACGGATCCTCTTGACGCGTTTCGGCCCGTCAGGCCTTTGACAAAGGCCTGACGGGCCGAAACGCGTCAAGAGGATCCGTTTGCACTTTGTTCTATTAAAGTTTCATGCTTCACTGATCAGCCTTTTCTGAAGCTTTTTTCCACGGCTGTGCGGCGTACTGACCTCCCTGGGGAGGATTTCTAGTGTTCCGGTGCCTGCTGCCTGCACGCCGGGCTGTGTATGGTGTACCTGTGTCTCCCTGCTGTATCCGGAAGTACCGTCACTGCCGCGGTCAGGTGACCACCCACCGCGAACGAGCGGGTGCAGGGTTGGCGGCAGAAGAGAGTGCTGGCAACGTGAGAAGATCATCCCATCATCCCATCAAGAGACATCGCAGACAGAGGGACACACAGCATTGTTCATGCAGGAAGACAGACGGGCCACTTCATCACGTCCCCCAGTGCAACTGTAAGTAATCTCCCTTTAAGTCTTTCTCCAACTTCATTGTGCTTACAGCTAGCCAGTTGCAGAGAATTACATGTATTCAAATACACACTGGGGGATAGTGGCACTCTTCAATCAAATTTATTGGTGAAACACCATTTCACAGCTGCAGCCACATTTTCTGAGCGCCTGGTGGGTTAACTGGCTGTTTACCCGTTTTCACATTTCTGACTGCTGATTGGCACGCTCCCAGGCTTTGTGGGCACGCGGCCAGGCTCTATACGAGCCCGCGCATCACGCTTGAACATGGCGATCTTGCTGGAAGTAAGTACTCCTTTTGCTGCCTCCCCATGCCTATCGCACTCCCTCTGCTGCCTCCCCATGCCTATCGCACTACCTCTGCTGCCTCCCCATGCCTATCGCCTCCCTCTGCTGCCTCCCCATGCCTAATGCACTCCCTCTACTGCCTCCCCATGCCTATCGCACTCCCTCTGCTGCCTGCCGCAATGTCCCCATCCCCTCCGCTGCCCGCGCAGGACGGGAAGTGATAGCGGGGGTGTTCCTTCCCCCCCTCCTCGGCGCTCCCTTGGTTGCTGCCCGCGTGGGGCTGGAGATTGGTGGAGAGGAGGGGGGCTGGGGGAGGACTGTGTGTGTGTGTGTGACTGACTGAGTGTCTTTGTGTGTGACTGACTGAGTGTCTGTGTGTGTGTGTGTGTGTGTGTGTGTGTGTGTGTGTGTGTGTGTGTGTGTGTGTGTGTGTGTGTGTGTGTGTGTGTGTGTGTGTGTGTGTCTGTGAGTGAGTGTATGTGTCTGTGAGAATGTGTATGTGAGTGTGTTTGTCTGTGAGAGTGTGTGTCTGTGAGAGTGTGTGTCTGTGAGATGGTGTGTCTGTGTGTGTGTTTCTGAGTCTGTGTGTGTCACCCTCTCCCTGTGTCACACTCTCCCATTGTCACCCTCCCTGAGTTAAGCTCATCCTCTCACTGTCACCCTCATCCTCTCCCTGTGTCACCCTCTCCCTGTTTTGCCCTCTCCCTGTGTTGCCCTCTCCCTGTGTCGCCCTCTCCCTGTGTCGCCCTCTCCCTGTGTCGCCCTCTCCCTGTGTCGCCCTCTCCCTGTGTCGCCCTCACCCTGTGTCGCCCTCACCCTTTCCCTGTCGCCCTCACCCTTTCCCTGTCGGCCTCACCCTTTCCCTGTTGCCCTCACCCTTTCCCTGTCGCACTCACCCTTTCCCTGTCGCACTCACCCTTTCCCTGTCACCCTCACCTTCTCCCTGTGTCACCCTTTCCCTGTCACCCTTTCCCTGTCGCACTCACCCTTTCCCTGTCACCCTCACCCTCTCCCTGTGTCACCCTTTCCCTGTCACCCTTTCCCTGTCACACTCACCCTTTCCCTGTCACCCTCACCCTCTCCCTGTGTCACCCTTTCCCTGTCACCCTCACCCTTTCCCTGTCGCCCTCACCCTTTCCCTGTCGCCCTCACCCTTTCCCTGTCGCCCTCATCCTTTCCCTGTCGCCCTCACCCTCTCCCTGTGTCACCCTTTCCCTGTCGCCCTCATCCTTTCTCTGTCACCCTCACCCTCTCCCTGTGTCACCCTTTCCCTGTCACCCTCACCCTTTCCCTGTCGCCGTCGCCCTCTGCCTCCCTCTGTCACCCTCTCTCTGTCGCCCTCTCTCTGTCTCCCTCTCCCTCTCTCTGTCGCCCTCTCCCTCTCTCTGTCGCCCTCTCCCTCTCTCTGTCGCTCTCTCCCTCTCTCTGTCGCTCTCTCCCTCTCTCTGTCGCCCTCTCCCTCTCTCTGTTGCTCTCTGTCTTTGCCTCTCATTCTCTCTGTGTATTTGTTCTCTCTCTCACTGTCTCTCTCTCTCTCTCTCTCTCTCTCTCTGTCTCTCTCTCTCTCTCTCTCTCTCTCTCTCTGTGTCTCTCTCTGTCTCTCTCTGTGTCTCTCTCTGTCTTTCTCTCTCTGTTTCTCTCTCTCTGTGTGTCTCTCTCTCTCTGTGTCTCTCTTTTTCTCTCTCTGTCTCTTTCTCTCTCTCTCTCTGTGTGTCTCTCTCTCTCTGTGCCTCTCTCTCTGTGTGTCTCTCTCTCTCTGTCTCTCTCTGTCTCTCTCTGTCTCTCTCTGTCTCTCTGGGTCTCTCTCTGTCTCTCTGGGTCTCTCTCTGTCTCTCTGTGTCTCTCTCTCTGTCTCTGTCTGTCTCTGTCTCTGTCTGTCTCTGTCTGCCTCTGTCTGTCTCTGTCTCTCTCTGTCTGTCTCTGTCTCCCTCTCTCTCTGTCTCTCTCTCTCACACCCTCTCTCTCTCTGTCTCTCTCTCACCCACACCCTCTCTGTGTCTCTCTCTCTCTCACCCACACTCTCTCTATCTCACTCTCTGGATCTCTTAATCACCCTATATATCTTAACTGCCCTATACCTACACCGAAATAACCTATACTGCTTTCCTCCAGATCTAACTCTCGAGTTTCACACGGAAGACATCGGAATCCCCCCTAACACAGAATACAGGTAAGGAACACCTCCCCTCCAATGTATAACATTGCTGGAATGAGGGTACCTGGACATTGAGGGACTGCGGATCAGGTAAGATCCCAGGCGGGATTGCTGCTTTAGATATTGTGACTTGGGGGCGTCCATGCACTAGTTATGGGGTTCAGTAAACTAGTCATTCACATCTGGCATTTTTTTCTAAATCCGACATTTACACACACACACGTAACAAGGACTAATTGTAGTATAATGTAATACAATAAACTAATGTCAAAAATGAATGTTGTTCTTACTAGGAATTTATTCATTTTTTTTTAAAGCAGGGCTAGGGACGGGGCTAGGGGGCGAGTAGAGTTTTTGTTCAGCGAGTAGATTTTTGGGTGATTTGTCTAAAACTGTATATATATATATGTATATATATGTATATATATATATATAATATGGGCATGATGAAGCCAATGTACAAATGGATGGGTGAAGGGTGGGGGTACTAGCCTGGGGAGGGTTGGTATTGGGCAGGATGGGTTAACCCCTTAATTACTCTTGCAGGTTATTAACCGCTAAAGTGATTAAGGGGTTAAGTGACAGAATGTATTTGTGTCACGGTGGACCAGAACTTATCAATACTTTTTATATTTGTGGGATTCTCAATAGAACACAACAAGAAGGGCAAAATAAATTGTCATTTCGTTCCTTAATAGACAAACACACGACAGCTTCAGAATACAATTAATACAACCCTTACTGGGATGGGGAAACAAAATAAATTGTCCTTTGCAAGAAAGCGCAAGAAATGCAGTCTCTGATTTAAAGTCTGTTGGGCTAGATCGCAAGTTGCCGATCTAATATTTCCACCAAATGAAGAAAGTTCGTAATAGTTTGTAAGAATTTGTTCGGGAGTCACCAGGACTAACGAATTCCTGAGTTTGGGGTAAATCCTTGGTTGCGATGCTATTAACACCTTGCGTCCTGGAACCGCTACCGCTGTACTTGACCAGAATCTTGTGCAAAGTTGGTTACATCATGAATCACACCGGGGATAGCTCGGTGGGCAGATTTATAGGGTTCACAGACCTATCTATAACATGCATGCCCAATTCCCTCCGTGGGAACCTTTAACCCACCAATCTCCGATTTACCCGCGGTTTGCAAAAACGGGCAAAAAGGCTTTCCTGTTTGCACCGCGCATGTGTTAGCTTGACACCCATGCGACTTAGCATACCTGGGGTACACCCCTTTACTGTCAACCCTTATTCTGGGGTTTGGCCCCAAGGTGGGAATGGCTCATGCGGAGTACCGGGATATGGAACTCCGCAACATCCTGGCCATTTTCACACTTTGGATCTCTGAGGCTTTTCATCCCTGCACTTCACTAGACTTACAGTCTCCCACTTAAAAGGGGGTCTTTGAAGTCCCGGAGGGAAAATACCCTCAGCTCATTCACCCCCTGGCATATTTACATGCCAAATGATTTTACCCGGGCTTACAGAAAAACTGTTCCTGCCTGTACATTTTAAAATGTACAATATTATACACTTTATTAAAACATCATGTTCTGGCGGTGTAACAACTGTAATTTTTATGTGTGTGAGTGGTTTATTTATTGGGACTTGCATACCAAAAATTAGAGTGCTACAGAGGCGACCAACTTTATTCTAACTCGGCTAGTTCCGCAAATTTGGGTATATCCCGGTGATGTGAGGTTTTGTGTCGTTTTCGCCCGGAGTGTATTGCGTTATTTTCCTGGCTGTGATTTAAGCATTTTATTCCTGCTGGCTGCAATACTGCAATGCCGTGTAAAAACACATAGGGGCGTTTGCGAGCTGTTGGCTTTGAAGCCGTCCCCTATAACCCCTAACATACAGAACTGTACATTTTTATTCATAGTGTACATGTGCAGGGGGTATCTGGAGCTGAACCGCATTGGTTTCAGGTCGGGGGACCCCCTGCTCCCCGAGATACAGACCCCTTTATGAGGTGCCGGTATCCCTCTGCGTTTAAAGGTCCCGATCACGTGACCGCGGCCTGTAAACAAAGCAGAGGGATACCGGCACCCCGTAAAGTGGCCTGTATCTCGGGGAGCAGGGGGTCCCCGGACCTAAAACCACAGCGGTTCTGCTCCGGAGACCCTCTTATTGTCCAGTTTGTATATTTTATACTGTCACTCATGTGCTACAGCTTATTTCTGCTGCGCTGTTAGCATTTTTACCAGCCGTCCAGCCGCAGACTTTCCTTTGTGAACTCTCTCTGGCAAATATCTCACTGACGTCATCGAGCTCACACGAGATTTGGGTCAGTGCACTCATTGTGTAACGCCGGAGCAAGGAGAAGGCGGCGTCCCTCGTGGTTTCCGGTCCCTGCAAGGACACAGAGGAGCTACTGCAGCAGGATATACCACGGACACTACATCAAAGTCCTTCTCACTGGGTTCCTGCGTCTGAACGGGCTGAGTTTTACTCAAAAATGCTTTATATCCAGCTATGTTTGTGAGTGTGTACTTTTAAACCCTTCATTCCATAAACTTATTGTCATACAATTTTACGCTATGAGTGCGCCTGTTTTTTCTGTGTTTTTGTAGATATCCTCAAGGAAGTGGTGTTCCCTTCACTCGGGCTGCAGAGACTCTTTTGGATAGCAATTGGAATATTTTGGGATTTGTATACTTTTTTATATATACATTTTTCTGGACATTTTATTTCCTGTTTTATTTTGTATGCTTTTATTGTTTTATTGCATTAGTCTTTTATTATTTTTTATCTATATATATTTTTTATATATTCCACTGTGCATAGTATAGGTTATATTTTTATAGAGGTCATTTATATAGTGTTAGGTTGGCGCCAAATTTTTTCTTTTGTTGTGCTATATATATATATATATATATATATATATGCTTCGCGTGTCCGCCAGATGGCATAAAATCATGAATTGTAATGCAGTATATATATATATATATATATATATATATATATATATATATATATATATATATATATATATATATATATATATATACATATACTGCATTACAATTCATGATTTTATGCCATCTGGCGGACACGCGAAGCATTGCAGCCTATTAAATCCTGAACCATTATAAATTAACACATCAGCCACGCGTCAGCCGGGCATGACCCAGGTGAACAGTGTCGCATTCCAGGTACCTGCCAGGTACAAACCGGTGATTTGTTAGAATAAAGTCTGCCGCAGCAGTAGCTGTCTCTGTTCGCGAGTTAGCTCGCTTAATTGACAGGCTTGCTGGTGGGAAGCCAAGTTCACATACTTCTAACGACAATTGACCCACTTCCTACGGATATAGACTTTCCACCTTTCAAGTTACGCGAGCTAACAAGGTAAGGATACATTTTATCGGCAAACCACTTCAAATCTAACCGCAAGCCACTTATTCAATTGAACTTGCGGTTTCGGGGTTGAGTGGTTGAAAATGGATACCTATACTTCAAACAGTCTGCCCATTCTCAGCCACGCTTCTTCAATCAGCGCTGGCTTTGGTGCTCACAGCACCATCTTGTGCCTTAAAACAGACTGCAAACTGGGGGTTAAGAAGGCTGGGACAGGGCAAATACATAAGTGCATGCATATACTTTTAACCCCTTCACTCCCAATGCGAGTTGGGAATAATCAGATGGGTATAATACCTTTATTAAGGCCTGATTAACCCCATGCTCGCCACAATTTGCAATGTATTTTTTTGGCAACGGAGGGCAGCTTTCATATTACTGTGGTAAGTTGAACTGTATTTTTTTTTTAACTTTATTTGGGCTGGTTAATGTGTTTAATAATGGACAAATAATCTATTATCCATATCTGGATAATAGTTATTTTGCCCATTAATGTACTGTATGTGTGTTTGGTAGTGGTGGGGGGTTGATTAATTTAGATGTAGACCCATGTTTAATTTTTTTACATACATGGTTGGTACCTTAGGTCTAGGGAGACCTCTGGAGACCACCTGGGGACCCACGGAGGCCACGGGTACCACCTGCGGACCCACAGGGGACACCTGAAGGGAAGAACCGGGGTCCCCAAAGCTGTGGGGGCCCTGCGGACACTTAAGGACCATCCGTGGGCCCCAGACCCCCGTGGGAATCACTCGAGGGCCTCAGACACCTGTGGGGCTGACCCGGGGACCCCATTTGGGGCCAATGGTGACCCGCGGGGACCACCTGGAGGCCCACAGCGCCTGGAGGGGCCACCCGGAGACCCCCAGACCCTGTGGACACCCCCCTCTGGTGCACTGTGGGGCCTGCAGACACCCGTCGGGACCACCGGGAACTCCCATAGGCCTGGTGTATTAAGCCTGTGTGTAAAATAATAAGTCATGTTTTATGGGGGGCACAGGGTTAGTGGGTTATGTATTGTTTATTAAATACAGTAATGTTTTTTGTGGGGATGTTCTGTGTATTGTTTTTATTTTGGGTAGTGTGGATGGGGGAAGGGGGTTTTGTTTCCAAGTGAGGGTGGTTTGGCCTCCCAGGTGGGTAGTGGGGGAGGGTGGTTAGACCTCATGGATGGGTAGTGGGTGAGGGTGGTTATGCCTCCTTGGTGGGTAGTGGGGGAGGGTGGTTAGGCCTCCCGAATGAGTGGTGAGGAAGGTTAATAACCGCAAATGTGATTAAGGGCTTAGGGGACTTTAGATTGGCTCTTTTTATCTTTGTGCATGTTTTTCAGCACCGGAGGGCATGGACGGGGATGAAGATGAGGATGTCCTTCATAGTTGCAGCCGGGCAAGGTTGAGTGCAAGATGTATTTATTTATTTTTTTGTGCTTATTGTATTTTAAATGGGCAAATGCACTATTATCCATATGTGGATAATAGTAATTTTGCACATTACTGTAGTGTATACTGTGTAGTGTATATAATAGCTTCTCAATTTTGGCTTTATTTTTGTTAGATATATCATGACACGGTGTAATATGTCATGTGTTGTTGTTCATCGGAAGTTGTATTTACCTTATTTTTAGACCTGCTAAGGAACAGGTGATTGTTATTTTGTCCTGATATGTAAAACCATAGAATTCAAAGAGAGTGTACTCTGTATAAAAGGGAGCGGGGGGGGAGGTGTAGGGGCTGTTTTTTTTTTACAAGTATTGTTTATTTTTGGGGGGCACACCATTGGTACCGCAGGCCTGCGGGGACCCCCGGATGCCCACAGGGTCAGCCGGGGACACCCGCGGGCCTTTTGTATGGATGGTGCGCCTGTAAAAAGGTAAGCAGAGAAATTTTTCTAAGTCCAGCTCCTTTTGCACCTACCTTTTGCTGGCGTGCTTTTTCTTGCGCATTTTTAAAGCATGATCAATTTTCGGAGCTTTGAGAATCGCGCAGACTGGCAGAAATCAGCGAATTTAGCTGATCGTTCAAGCTTTTTGAGACTTAGAAAAATGTATTGAAAAAATGCAGTTTATGAATGCAAACTCCCTGTTATCACAGCTCTGTGAATCTCGCTGAGCGCAATAACACGTTCTTAAAGCACTTATCGCTCTTAAAACGACTTATCACAGCTTAGTGCATACCCCCTTTTCTCCGTAAAACCCCACCCTGAAACTCCTAGGCTAGCAATCTCTGCTTGCTGGCACTCCTGGAAAGGCAAAAAATAAAAATTCTTTATTGTCGCATAATTTACACACACTCACAGTAATGCATATACGACAGTAAGGTGCAAGAGCTGACACTGTAGGACCCCAAAACATGGATCAAGGGCAACCAAGTGGGCTTAACCTTTAATATTGAGCCGGGTTACCCCTTCACTGTCACACTATGGTTATGGGGAATAGAATGAAAAAGCGTGCAGGTTCATTTGCACTAGACTCACACACTGAAAAACGGACTTAGACTTTTAAACCCCCTCACACCTCATGTATGGTTGAGTAACCCTAGAACCTCTATACTGATTCTGGGTTACTGG
The DNA here is from genome assembly GCF_040206685.1 of Ascaphus truei. Classification (NCBI taxonomy): domain Eukaryota; kingdom Metazoa; phylum Chordata; class Amphibia; order Anura; family Ascaphidae; genus Ascaphus; species Ascaphus truei. Next base: position 8,491,129 of record NC_134486.1, on the reverse strand, counting down.
GAATTAACTGGTGATCCCTCTGTTACCGTGGGGAGCCCGGGACCATTCTCGGGATACCTTACACCCCTATTCCCCATTTATCTTTGTGGTCTGTGCTGAAGCAGGGAGTCCTAGCGGTGAGTCGCAAAAACGTTTTCAGAGCAGGATTTTGACTGAGCCTTGTGCCTATATGTATCCGTGATTCTGACCTGATTCCCGGGTACATTATTGGGGTAGCCTGCAAATCTGGACCCCGACTACCTAGGTACAATCTGATAAGACTTTCCCCGCGAATCCCACCCTGAAACTCAGAGTCTAGCAATCTCTGCTTGCCGGCACACCTGGAAAGGCAAAACACACTGTCACAGGAGACAAGGCAATTACACATTTATACCGGGATCATATAACTGAGCAAAACGAATGAATGAAATACATTGAAAATGTATTCACAGGAAAAGGCAAACACACAATGTTCCACAATTTACAGTAAAAATACACACTTACTTGGGAATTTGGGGTAACAGCCTAGACTCTCCTATGAGCAGGGAATCCTCACTCTGAAAATGGTTGCAAAAACAGGACAGAAAATATTCCAGGCAGCTTTTCGCTGAAGCAGCCCTTTTTTGCTGGAGACTTGAAACTGGACACTTAGCATCTGAGAATCTTGGAAGACTGGAAATCACTTGGAGAACACTGAAGAACTTTGCAGAACTGGGAGAACAACTAGAAAAACTGAAAATCTGAGCTGCGTAAGGGTTTATAATGCCTCTGGTGCTTCATTCCCAAATTACTATGGCCCAATCAAAAAACCTGAGAAATGTCTCAGCTCAGCTAATCAGAGCAGTGCTGGTAGGACGCACAGGGTTACTTGAATATCTGAATGAGCCAAGGGGCATGGGAATCCCCTCCATGCCACCCACGGTGAAAGGCTTCCGACCAGTCTGAAAGAACTTTTGGGACCTTTCCTTTGCCCCTCCTTGCCACCACATGGGCTTGACACCTCCATATCCTCAGGGTTTTCTTTGAAGCTAGAAGGCGGGGAAGCCATTAGGTCTCCTATGCAAATGCTGCATTGATTTTTATACATACAGTATAACACCCTTTGAATCTTACTTTAATTAAGTATATACCTTACACTTTTATGCTGCTCAAATGGCCAAGTCGTTTTGGTGATGAGGGCTAGAATGAGAACTTGTACTTTTTAGTCTCACTAGCATATACTTCACAGTGGCGGGAGAGGGTTAACCAGGCCAATAATAAAGGTATTATGCCTGGCTGGTTAACCCTAACCCTATTGGGAGTGAAGGGGTTAAAATGAATTAGCCCCATAATACCATATTTCCCCTACCCTACCGTTATTGTCCCTGTTTTGCAGCTCAAAAGCTAGCTGTAGTTAAAATGAATGAATGAAAATGTGCTAACTGTATTTGCGACACAAGGGGGAGCCTCTAGCTCTGTGCCAAGCGCTAAATTGGAGAAGTGTGCCTTCGCGTATATAGCTGCATTGAAGATAGGTATCCGTTTCCAGACCACAGACGTTGAAACCACATAGTCAATTGAATAAGTGGTCTGCGATTTAGCTTCTTGCTACAATCTTTCCGTCTTTCTCGTTATCCACTTGAGGTGAATTGGTGGCACATGTCTGCGGTTACCGATCAAAGCCAGGACAGATACATTGAGTGTCGGCTTGTAACCCAGACCGATTATAGGTCAAACCACAACCCACATCACAGAGCCCCTTCAATTAAGTGGATAACTTGCGCTAGCAAAGAGCTAGCACTCTAAATTTTGGAGTGCAGTTAGTTATACATGTACCATGAACATACATATGAGTTATATATTTGTTACATATGCAGAACATACAGTACATTTATAAAAATACTGTATTTCAATAGTGTTTTAAATGTGAAAGCAGGAACTCTTTCCTGCCGTTTCAGCAATGAATCCATTAACATGCCCATATGTTATGGATGAATGAGCTGAGGGGTTTTTCAAAGGGCAACGTGCTAAGTTGGTGCCCCAATGTCTAGGGAAGTCCGGAGTTGAAAAGCCTCAGAGACCCTAGGTGTTTGGGTGGCCGGGATATTGTTAAGTACCAGATACCGGTGTGAAGTATGGGCACTTCACACTTGGTAGCCAAACCCCAGACTTTTTGTCGCCAGGTAAAAGGTTGGGCCCAGTATGCTAAGCAGCTTTGGGATCAAATTAGCACATGCTCTGTGCAAACAGGGAAACAACTTCTGCCCTTTTTGTGAGCTACTGGCAAGTCGGGGATAGGTGGGAAAAGTTGTTCCCACGAGAGGATTGGGTGTGTATGTTAGGTATAGGACCCTTAACCCTATAAAAATGCCTGCAGCCCAGTCCAAGTTTGTGCCATCTATGATTCATCTAAGCTTTTCCAAGAAACGTCCAAGTTACAGCGTCAGCAGTTCCGCAGTGTGAGGGGTTAACTACATCATAACCAAGGATCGTACCCCTCTTCCAGAATTCGTTTGAACTAAGGATTCCCGAACGAATCCTGTAAGGACTTTACGAAATAATTTATTTTGGCGGAGATATAGGGCTGGCAAGTTGCGCCCCTAGCCAAGGCCTGTCACACGGCTCACATGGCGCACCCACTTGCATGCGTGCAGGGGTGCCCAGAGACTTTGTTTAGTTCCGTGGACATTTTATTTAGTTTCCCCATCCCAGTAAGTGTAGATTGTGAAGTATTGTGTGTTTGTCTTAAAAGGAAATAAATTAAAATTTATTTTACCCGCCTTGTATTGCTTAGTCCAGAATTGCGGTATTAATTTGTTGATGAGACCTGGTCTACCGTGGAACCATTCTCTCTTTTTCTTCCTTTCTCTTTCCCCCCACCCCCCTCTCCTGCCTCCTCCCCCCTCTTCCCCTCTCAAGTCCGGCCTCTCTCCTCCTCCCCTTGGCTCTGCCGCCCCTCTCTGTGCCCATAGCAGGAAAACTGAAACACCAAAACAGTACCCATATTTAAGACTGTGAAATAAATCAAGACTTCCACTGTGGGAAAGTATTAATTTGTTTTTAAGACCTGGTCTACCGTGACACTCACACTCTGCAAAACCTGACTTTTAGACTCTAACAAAACATTAACAAAAGTCTTATATATAACTGGAGCACCCCCTGAACCCCTATACTGGATTCAGGGTGATCTGGGCATTAGCTGGGCATCCCCATTAAGCTACGGACCCCTTGACGCTTTCAGGGACAACTCCCATCCCTATGCCCCTTTTACCTTTCTGATCTGTGCTGAAGTAGGGAACTTGGCGTAACTGTTTTCAAGGGAGGATTTTGACCTACATGATTTTGACCTATAGGTCTGTGCCTATATGTCCCCAACACCCCCCTTGAAACTAATAGACGGTGAATCTCCACTGGTTAGCACTCCTGGAAAGGTAAAACACCGAAGAGCACAGACATTTCATGTACAACCAATGGGTCCAAAAGCTGACACTCTAGACCCAGAAATATGGTTCAGAGGTAACCAGCCAGGTATAATACCTGTATTAATGGCCTGGTTACCCCTTCACTGTCACATCTCCCCCTCAAGATGAAGGCACAGTTGCAGTCACCTTTGAGGCTTTCGGCTCGCAGGGAAAGTCGGGAAAGTCCATCGGCATTGCCGTGCTCGCTGCCTTTCTTGTGTTGGATAGAAAATAAAATTCCTGCAATGCAAGACTCCAGTGAAGCAATTTGCATTCTCCCCGACACCCTTTTAAGCCAACTTAGGGGGTTGTGGTCCGTGATCACAGTAAATGTCCTGCCATACAAATAGGCCTGCAGTTTCCACAGAGCCCACACAATGGCCAGGCATTCTTTTTCAATTTTGGCATAAGCCACTTCCCTTGACAGCAGTTTCCTGCTCAGATACACCACAGGGTGCTCTACACCCTCCTCCCCTACTTGGCTAAGTACAGCACGATACCACAGTCCGAGTCATCGATTTGTACAAGAAACTTAATTGTGCTATCGGGTGCTGCCAATACCAGTGCACTAGCCTGTGCTGTCTTCAATGCCTGGAAAGTACCTTCAGAGGCAGGAGACCAGGCTGCCAGAATCAAGAGTCGTTTCTTAGTCAAGTCAGGCAGGGGTTTAGCAATGGCACTATACTGAGGGGGAAACTTTCTATAATAGCTAGCGGTGCCTAAAAAAGGCCTAAACTGGTTCTTAGTCTTGGGAACTGGCCACTGCACTATAGCCTTGACCTAGTTCATACTTGAGGTGCCCTGCACCAACCCTGTTCCCTTGGTACAATATTCCGCCATACCCACTAAACACTTGGTGGGCTTCAATGTAAGACCTTCTTCCCTAGTTCTTTTCAGCACCGCTGCTACATCAACTAAGTGACTGTCCCAAGAACTGCTAAATACTGCAATGTCATCCAGGTATGTCCTGGTATAACCCTGCATCCCTTCCAGTAATCTATTGACCACACGTTGGAAGGTAGCCGGGGCATTTTTTCATACCAAATGGCATCACTAAAAATTCATAGAGACCACTTGGAGTGATAAATGCGGACTTCTCCCTTCCCTCCTGGGTCAGTGGAATTTGCCAGTAACCTTATGACAGGTCCATGGTGGTCAGATACTTTGTACCCACAAGCTCATCTAACAGCTCATCCATACGACCATGGGATAAGCTTCGGACACTGTCTCAGCATTGAGCTACCGGTAGTCCACACAGAACCGAGTGTTCCATCCTTCTTAGGTACCAGGATTACCGGACAAGCCCAAGGGCTCTCAGATGGTACAATTACCCCTATGGCCAGCATCTCCTCTACCTCCTTCTCTATGCTACTCTTCACCTCTTCTGATACTCTGTAAGCATGCTTATACAGAGGTCTTTGTCCTTGAACAGTCTGTGAACAGAACCCTATGCTGCTCTAACATAGCTCTCACCTGCACCCTCTGCTGTACACTGAGCAAAAACCCCATCTCAACATGCTCTACTGTACCCCCCTTCCTAGATTTCCTTAGGTCAGGCAGAGCGTTGCTCGCTGGGACCACCATCGGTGGGACTGCAAAAAGCCAGCACTGATGCCACACTCTGTTTAAAATATTCCTTAAGCATATTAACATGATAAGTCCTATTTCTACCTGTCTCTCCTTCTAACTGCACAACATAGTTGCACTCATTCATCTTCCTGAGAACCGTGTACAGTCCAGAGCAAGCAGCCATTAATTTGTTCTGCCAAGTGGGCTTCAGAACAAGTACCTGCTGTCCTGGGATGAATGATCTGCTATGAGCATTCTGATCATACCAAGTCTTCTGCTTGGTCTGAGCCTACCTGAGATTGTCTTGTGCCAACCCCATAAGCATTTCTAACAAGTCCCTGGGATCTACCACGTACTGAAGCACAAATGCATCAGTATTGGTAGTCTCCCCTTCCCATCCCTCATGGGATAAGTCAAGGGGTCCCCGCACCCTGAAACCATATAGCAGATCAAAGGAAGATAACCTTGTTGATTCTTGCGGTACCTCATGGTATGCAAACAGCAAGTGCTGCAAATGAATCTCCCAATCTTTTCCTTCAGCTTCTATAAAAGCATATGCAGAATGGGATAAGGTAGAGAGAATGGGGATATGTCCGCATCAGCCTATAGCAATTAAAGATAGAAAAATAGTAGTAACACAGAGGTGCAATAAAGGGTTAAATGTATTAGCAATGGAGAGAAAAGAAGTACCCTACAGAATGCACTCACTGTGTGAGCATGTGTAATAGTTATTTAAACCTAAAACCCTTTTATTGAGTATTAAAAATGAGATTGGTAAGAGGGATCAGGTATATGCATCCAGGACCTGTCCCTATATAACCGCTATCCACTAGAACTCTTAGTTATACACGTGTCACTTTTGGCAGAGATATGGTAATTGATTTGTATTGATATTTGTCTTTTTTATTAAGATCAAAATAATTACTTATTATATTCATGTGAGACCTGTTGGTCTCTGTGTGCTCAGTCTAATACATACCTGGATTTATACTATAGTATGATGCTAAGTGAATTGTTGACACCAGCAAAATACACAAAAATACACAAAAAATCGTGCCAAGGCTTTATATGTCACAGAAAATTAGTTTCTTTGTGACATCTGAGCATAATGAATAAAAAGTTTTCAGGTATCACTCTGCTACACTTGTACTTAGGCAACACATACCACGCGCATTACTATATATAATAGCAGTTAAATCAGGGTCTAAGGATTTATTCACATTTATCTATCTACCATGAATAATCCTCTTAAAATTCTCTAAACCCCTCCAGTTATTTTAGGGGTTCATATAGATCCCGCTATTTGCGGGAGAATGAAATATGTACTAAACATCACTATACATGAAGCATCACTTCCCAGCACAATACTGTCCACCTGATTGCACACACTACCAATTATAGTCCAGTATAGTATTCAAGGAATAACTGTAAGGTCTATGTCTCCGTACTAAACCTAATATCTCACCACCTCATGAACTGGTTCAAGAGCCACATAAATGTTTGACTTATAATAGTGCTAAATCTAATATAACTTAGCACACAGTTAACAACCCTAATGGTTGGTGCTTATAGGCACACCCTATCTGGTGTTTTTATGCCCCGGGGCGCAGATCAAAGACCACATCAAGTTATAGCCCCTTGTGGTATAATTGGTAAACTTACTTTTGAGGCACACTCTACCAAGTGTATTCTTATGCCTCAGGGCGCGGTTCAAAGACTGCATCCAATTATAAGGTACCATGTGCCAATACCATATTATTAGAAATAGCACTAGTTGGTGAAAAGTGTATGCTGTGGTTCTAACCAAATATTTGGACAAAGTAGCCAATATTTACCAATTCAAAAAATTGAGGTGGCGATATCTCAGAGTATGCAGACATACATGCATATTTAGACACATATTGTGTATAACGTTAGATGACCAGAGATCAGCCAGTGCTGTTTCTCACTCATTAATTAGATGTGTGCTCAGTCTGCTGTGAGTATACCCTGTGTCAGTTTGGCTGGGAAAGAGATACTTGCAATGCTACTATTTGTTTAAGCAAATATAGTGTCAACATGTGTTTATGATGTTACAAAAATGTCAATACATTGTGTCTAATAAGTGCTTTAATCATATGTCCATTGCTTAATATACAATCAGGACCCATATCTCTCTCAGAGTCACTGTAAGTAGTTTATAATGCAGCCACTACTTACTGTAGTTTTGTAATTCTGGTATCTTGTTACATATAATATAAAGGCACACTCTATCAAGTAGTCTTATACCTTGGGGGGTGATTCAAAAGGACCACATCCAGTTATAACCCCTATAAATATAATGTAACTAGAGGTTAACACTAAGGGGCCTATGCAGAGAGCAGCGAATTTTAAAATTGGCGAATTTATTAAAAAGTAGCTTTTTTGGAGAGTTTTATTCTCCATATGCAGAAAAGTGCGAATTCTGCTATGTTTAACATGGATGCGTGTGGCGAGTTTAAATTGGCGAGATGCGCGCTTCAGAAACGTGTAAAAACAAATTCGCGCCTTTTTTTTCCCTTTGCAATGGCCGCGAGCGGCAGCTTCTTGCCAGTTTTTTCTGGCGAGGCAAAAAGGAGACAATCGCGCCATTTTATTGGCGCGAACAGCCGCTAGATGCCGTTCGCGCCTCTCTGCATACGGATATTTTTAAAACTGGCGAGATTGAGGTTCTCGCCAGCCGCGAGGCGAGTTTTACAAATAGAAAAGAAAAATTGGCGCGTTTTTCGGAACTCGCCATTTTCTGCTGCTTTCTGCGCGATTTTCTCCAAAAAATGGCGAATTTCGAAATAGCGCTGCTCTCTGCATAGGCCCCCAAATCAGTGACCTCTAAGCCAGGAGCACTTTCTGTTAAAGACACATGTAGTTATTGCAACTTAACTCATAGATTTCCTAAGTTTAAGCGATAGCTGCAAATGGCATTACATGTGCTGGTGTATATTTCCCCACATGTTTAGTACAGTATATAGCATGTTCAGTTTTCAATGTTATGAGACCAACATAGTGTTAACATGTATCTTTTAACCATAACACGTCCACCTTAGTAATAATACAGGGACAGTTTAACTTATCTGAGTCATGGATCTGCCAGTGTTTGCAGCGTTTGAGTCTTTCGTATTCAATTCTCTTGCAGGAACTTCCGCGTGGTGACATTTTATCACAGTCACCTCCAAAGGACGTACGTTTCACGCAAGTGTGCGCTTTCTCAAATGCAGATCATTGACTCAGATAAGTTAAACTGTCCCTGTATTATTACTAAGGTGGACGTGTTATGGTTAAAAGATGCATGTTAACACTATGTTGGTCTAATAACATTGAAAACTGAACATGCTATATACTAAACATGTGGGGAAATATACACCAGCACATGTAATGCCATTTGCAGCTATCGCTTTAACTTAGGAAATCTATGAGTTAAGTTGCAATAACTACATGTGCCTGTAACACAAAGTGCTCCTGGCTTAGAGGTCACTGATTTAGTGTTAATCTCTAGTTACATTATATTTATAGGGGCTATAACTGGATGTGGTCCTTTTGAATCACCTTCCAAGGTATAAGACTACTTGATAGAGTGTGCCTTTATATTATATGTAACAAGATACCAGAATTACAAAACTAAGTAGTGGCTGCATTATAAACTACTTACAGCGACTCTGAGAAAGATATGGGTCCTGATTGTATATTAAGCAATGGGACATATGATTAAAGAACTGTTTAGACACAATGTATTGGCATTTTTGCAACATCATCGAATGGTAAATGGGGCTGTTACGCCGATGCTCGCCACAAACCGGGACCGGACCGCGGGGCTGAGGTGGGGTTATATAATCACCGACCTGAGTCCACGCAGACTGATCCGGAGTGCGCAGTTCGTAGTCGTACATCGCAGGGTCAGGATTGGAGAAGGCAGCATCGTCGTTATGGAAGCAGGAGTTCGGCAACAGGTAGTCAGGATTTCCCCGCTTCAGCTTAGGAGCGTGAGCGCGGGGGTGGCTTCTGCGCGAGGAGCGGCCTCGGCCCATGACGCCGATCTCAGCAGGAGGAGACAGCAGGCTGGCCGAAGTTCACCGCAGGGCAGCGTCGGGAAGAACCAACGCTTCAGCGCAGAAGTCCAAGGCAGGTCACTGCAAGAGGATCGCAGCAAGCCACAGGAAAGGAAGGGTAGCCACTGCTAGGAGGGAATGCAGCAGGTACCGGTGCTGGCAACACGCTTCAGCACAGACGTCCCGGGTAGGCCACTGCAGGAGAATAGCAGCAGGCCAGTGCTGGCATCAACGCTTCAGCACAGACGTCCAGGGCAGGCCACTGCAAGGAGATAGCAGCAGGCCGCAGGAAAGGAAGGGTAGCCACTGCTAGGAGGGAATGCAGCAGTACCAGTGCTGGCATCAACGCTTCAGCACAGACGTCCAGGATAGGCCACTACAGGAGAATAGCGGCAGGCCACAGGACAGGAAGGGTAGCTACTGCTAGGAGGGAATGCAGCAGTTACCAGTGCTGGCATCAACGCTTCAGCACAGACGTCCAGGGTAGGCCACTACAGGAGAATAGCGGCAGGCCACAGGACAGGAACATAGAGGTAGGAATAGTTATGCTCGGCGCTGGTTCAGAGCCAACGCCTAGAATATAAAGGGCGGAGATCCAATCACAGGAGGAGGGTGTGTGAGAATTCCTCCAATGAAGTAGCACAGGGCAGAAGCTGCAATGAGAGGCAGCACCTGTGCCATAGATTGCCAGAGGAAGCCTGCAACTGCACAGGTCTGCAAGGCAAAAGTCAAAGCCAGTAGTGGATTCCTTACAGTACCCCCCCCCCTTCAGGTGAGACCTCCGGACGAACAAGATCCATCACAGATTTGGGGGACATGGAATTGTTCCTAAACCTCCTTAGGCGAGAGGTGGCATTGAAAGCCCATAGTTTGTTGGGATTCCTTACAGTACCCCCACCACTGGGTGAGAAGCCTGGGTGAACAGGACCATTCATAGGTCTGGGAGACATTGAGTTGTTCCTGAAGTGTCTCCGGCGAGAATTAGGTCCACAATCCAGATGTACATTGGCAAGTGCCATGAAAGACAGCGGTGGTACTGCAGTTCTTGGTACATGGACAATGGGACCTGAGGGCTCCGGAATGGGAACATCGGAAGGACAGTAGCCAGGTGTCCGGTGCATAGTAATAGTCCAAGAGTACGGGACACAGGACACAGATTGTCGGACATAAATGGCAGAGGGACCTTCAGAGAAGGCAATGTCTTTGGTGAAATCAGCACGGAGGAAGTTGCGACAGTCTTTAGCTTCCAAGGAATTCCGGGTGGTGGTTAGCAAGGGAATGGGGCGGGAGGGTTCACTACATACTATAGCAGCGGTACTTTTGATACCAAGCAGGGTTGCTATCCCAAGCAATTTGCGAGAGTCTGTAGCAGTGTGCATGCAACTCTTGGTCATGGTACTGGCAGTTGAAGAAGAATCCGCTTCCTTTGGTTTGTGATCTTTAGAGAGAATCAAATCCGAAATTGTGGCCTTGGCGAAGGACATAATAAGCATGTCTATACCCATAGTGGACCCATAGAGAACAGGAACGGACGCTTCAGGTAAAGCGACGAGGTCCAGTAAGGGTGTCTTCGTCTTAGGGAGAGGCCAATTGCCATACAGATCGGGCACTTTGGGCACCGCAGAGAGACCTGCGAGTAAGGAGTCTGTTTGAAAGGTGAGAAAACAGATTTCATCCAAAAAACAAGGCAGGCGGTTAAGCGGTGCATCAACCTTAGGGAAAAAAGTCTTGGGGTTAAAGCTGGGTGCCTCCAACACAGAGAAAGAAGACAGAGAACTAGAGCTTGGCTTCGGAGTGGAGGTCCCAGGTACCCAGGTCTCACATGATACTGTGGGAGAAGCAATGCAAATTGTTACTGTTTTAAACATAGGGTTTTTAACATCGGTAGCTCCAGGCACCTTTTTGAGAGGTAACCCTAGTTTTGGGACAGGACAGTCAATAGCAAGTACCCCAAGTATTGTGGAAGACACAGAGAAAAATAAGTCCATTTTAAAGACTGGATCTTCTGAAAAAAGGGAAAGTTCCAAATGCGATACCCCTGAGTTCGTGGTAGTAGACATACAGTCAGTAGTGGATACCCCGAATACTGTGGGCGAATCAGCGTGAAACAGTATTATTACAGGAATGGGCATCCCAGACTTAAAGTCATTTTTAATCATCCCGGAGGCTGTGGCATGACCCGTGAGAGAAACTGGGGTAAACTCTCCAACAGACACAAGGGACATCTTGCTTTTTACAGAATTGGGTCCCTGAGAATCCCTAGTGAGGGCATCAGACTCCATGGGAGACTTAGTGACAGGGGTTTTGGAACTGATTAAAGGAATTGCAGGTATCACAGATTTAATAGGAGAAATACCTTGCAAAACAGAAATTTTAGTAAAGGTGATAGGCATCACAGATAGGACAGACAGAAGTAAGCTAGGCAAGGTTGCTTCTATAACAGAAGATTTGACAGCGGCAAAGCTTAACTCAGCGGCTGCTAGAGAACTTTTAACTACAGTGAGAAGGGACTGCAGATTTACAAAGTCAGGGATAAAGGGAGTCTCAAACTTGAAAGCCTGATCCTTCAAAAAGAAGGGCCCTAACTTTAATGGTACTGAGGGAGCAACAGCAGATACGCTGATCTCAGTAGGGGTCACTTGGAAAGGAGCATAATATGTACTGTTCGCTTTAAACCCTAGGATTTGAGAAGAGGAGAACTCAGACAGTGCAAGTGGGGTAACCACGCCTGTGCTGGTCTCTGAAGTGGGTATTTGGGAAGGAGTGTCTGGGACATCAGAAACGACAACAGATTCCACGAAAAGGGGTCTATGCTCAGAAGCAGGGGTCTCAGCTCTCTGAGTGACAGACAGGGTGAGTGAAATACCTAGGAGTAGGGATTCTGCGAACAGGTTTAGAGAAACAAACGGCTCCAGAGTACTTTTTACTGGAGCCAGTATTATTGCCGAAAGTTCAGGGGGCATAACCCCAAGAATTTTAGCCGAGTCAGAGGACAAAAGGGGTTGATCCTCTGAGGCTAAGGAGGTATCCCTGACTGACGAACTAAAGGGATCTACCAAGGAAGATTCACAGGGCTGACCTGCAGGGGTTAACATAGGAAAAACCCCAAGGGTTAAATTACTCTGTACCTGAGAATCAGAGAAATAGAAGCTAGTCTCCGAGAGTGGGGTCATAGGGGGTTCTGCCTCTTGCCCTAGGGACCTATCATTAGACTGCGGAATACTAGGGTTAACAGTAGGAACCTCACAGAGCAGACTAGCAGGGGTTAATACAGAAAAAACCTCGGAAACAGAGCTTAGAATTTTTGGTTTAGGAAAAGAGGGCAAACAGGACTCATTCTCTGGTGCTAGGGAAGACACACTGACCTGGGGACTGCAGGGATTTACAGTGGGGAACGCATAAGCCTGACTAGCAGGGGTTAAGACCGAAATAACCTCAGGGACAGAACTTAGGGAGGTTAACTCAGGATTAGGGAGCGTGGCAGCTTCTTCCTTAGCGGGCAGCGACAGAGAAATGGTTTGACCATTCTTAGGAGAGAGAGGTAACCCCACAGGTTTAGTAACAGGACTGGTAGCACAGAGAATCTGCCAAGCAGCAGCATAGCTGGCAAGGAGGGGATCCTGTTCTATTATGTGAGTGTCTAGTGTTGAGGAAAATACATGGAGTGTATCTTGAGACTGAGCCAACATGAGGAGGGCGCTCTGTTGTACTAGATGAATGTCCAGTGATGAGGCCAGGGCATAGATTGCCTCTTGGGCGTCGGCCAGTTCCAAAGGGTACACGTTATCCCAGGTTAAAGGGGAATCAGGAGAGCGAATACAAGCGGCTAGAGACTGTTTTAAGTTCAGGATGCAGTAAGCCTTAATAAAGAGATCACAACGGCATTGTCTTTGCAAAGGGGTTAAACCTTCATACGTCCACAGTTCATCAACCAGGGGTAGTACTTCACACAAATACTGGCCTTCATAGTGGGACTGATACGCAGGACGGGACATAACTTCAGTTGGAAAATTGCCATCCCCCGCCACGGCGCGGTCCGGTTTTAACGGGCCGAGCATACTGTTACGCCGATGCTCGCCACAAACCGGGACCGGACCGCGGGGCTGAGGTGGGGTTATATAATCACCGACCTGAGTCCACGCAGACTGATCCGGAGTGCGCAGTTCGTAGTCGTACATTGCAGGGTCAGGATTGGAGAAGGCAGCATCGTCGTTATGGAAGCAGGAGTTCGGCAACAGGTAGTCAGGATTTCCCCGCTTCAGCTTAGGAGCGTGAGCGCGGGGGTGGCTTCTGCGCGAGGAGCGGCCTCGGCCCATGACGCCGATCTCAGCAGGAGGAGACAGCAGGCTGGCCGAAGTTCACCGCAGGGCAGCGTCGGGAAGAACCAACGCTTCAGCGCAGAAGTCCAAGGCAGGTCACTGCAAGAGGATCGCAGCAAGCCACAGGAAAGGAAGGGTAGCCACTGCTAGGAGGGAATGCAGCAGGTACCGGTGCTGGCAACACGCTTCAGCACAGACGTCCCGGGTAGGCCACTGCAGGAGAATAGCAGCAGGCCAGTGCTGGCATCAACGCTTCAGCACAGACGTCCAGGGCAGGCCACTGCAAGGAGATAGCAGCAGGCCGCAGGAAAGGAAGGGTAGCCACTGCTAGGAGGGAATGCAGCAGTACCAGTGCTGGCATCAACGCTTCAGCACAGACGTCCAGGATAGGCCACTACAGGAGAATAGCGGCAGGCCACAGGACAGGAAGGGTAGCTACTGCTAGGAGGGAATGCAGCAGTTACCAGTGCTGGCATCAACGCTTCAGCACAGACGTCCAGGGTAGGCCACTACAGGAGAATAGCGGCAGGCCACAGGACAGGAACATAGAGGTAGGAATAGTTATGCTCGGCACTGGTTCAGAGCCAACGCCTAGAATATAAAGGGCGGAGATCCAATCACAGGAGGAGGGTGTGTGAGAATTCCTCCAATGAAGTAGCACAGGGCAGAAGCTGCAATGAGAGGCAGCACCTGTGCCATAGATTGCCAGAGGAAGCCTGCAACTGCACAGGTCTGCAAGGCAAAAGTCAAAGCCAGTAGTGGATTCCTTACAGGGGCATAAGGGGTTACTGTACCCCAGCAACATACCGGGGGTCCCTAGAATAAAGGTGGGATGCCCATTATATGCACAGGACACCCTGTATCCAGTATAAGGGTGCCGGGGATACTCAAGATAAGTTGCAAAGCTGAGAGGTTTTGGTAAAATATTGTCTGTCATATTCCCTGTAACTGCAGCGATGTTTCAATGTGCAGACCTGTAACCAGGCACTTACACACTCCAGTTATAGGATAAAGCGGCAAGGTTTATTTTGTGTAAAAATGTAAAGAGTACCAGGACGTTTGGTACTGTGCTATTTCCCGGTCAAGGGATTTGGCAGCTCCGGAGCAGATACAGCGGTGGCGTCTGGTAAATCATGCCGAATTGATTTCCAGCACTTTTGCGTGTACATCCCGGTAAACTAAAGACTTTGTTTTATGGACTGAGTTAGAAAACATTTTTTTTTTTTAGCCCAGATCCCCCTGTAAGTGTGTTTTCTTCTGTATATTGTAATTCACTGTGTGTACGTCTGTTTCTATGCAATAAATGACCATTTGTTTTACTTCTTGGTTTTGCTCAATGAATGATCCTGGTATAGTGGTGTAAATTACCTGGTCTCCCGTGACATACCCACACAAATATTGTATTAAAAAAAGCACGTGCTTAACCCCTTTATTGTCCTTAGGACAGGTATTCACATTCTAAAAGTTGCAAACACATTGTCCTTAGAAGGTTAATAAACCTCCGTCTGCCTCCCCCTCCCTCCCTCCTGCAGCAGGGAAGGGTCTGATTCTGTCCTCACCTGGCAGCTGCTTCTAAGGACTCCCAGGGAAGCCTGACTAGCAATAATAGCACAGATCCCTAGAACTAGAAGAAAACTCACAGCCCATTCAAGTCCTTTTGCTGTAAGGGGCATTGCAGGCTGGGAGGGATTTTATGGCAGAACTCTGCTCAGTAAATACAGGTTATGGTCTTTATTTGTGTACAGTGTGTACTAAGTTATGTACATTCCTGCATCATCAATCTTACAGCTTATGCTGGGAAGTTCCTATGTAACATTTTACTTATTTTTCCTTTTTACACTTACTGTTACATACAGAGATCATACAGGGGAAGTGGGCTGATACTATACATCTCATGTGCATTTACCATGACCCCTTGGAGATGCATTGACCATAACAGGTTGGAAAGCTTGTAAGATATTAACTGCTTGTTGCTCCTATAAAAGGTATAATACCCCCTACTGCCTCTCCCTCCATTGTTACTACTTATATGGTGAAGCTCGTATTACTATGTCTCATGTATTACTGCTGTAAAGCGCTTTGTACATAGGTGGCACTATATAAATAAAGATATACATACATATATACATACAGTACAAGTCAGTCAGAGCTGGCCACTTACCAGTTTGCATTGAGCTCCTATAACTCTTCTGTTTCGCTTTCTCTGACACTGGCTGTTACAATGTATCCCAAGCCACTGGCTAAAGGAACATCACTTATACTGTAAGTGTTTGCCTATACAGAGCCCCGAGGACTCTGTGCTCCGTGGGGGTAACACAGATAATTACCAGGGCGTGGAACAAAGGTAACAGGCTTATTTTGGGCTGGTTGTGGGTTTTACCTACCCACCTGGACATTTGTGGAGAAAAGGGATTTAGGTGCTGTCATGGGAGAGCAGGTTATTTACACCTTTATACCGGGATCATTCATTGAGCAAAACAAGATAATGAAATACATTGTAGTTTATTCGGCATAAATTCGCTTACACACCATGACACACAAAATATAGAGAAAAAGACACACTTACTTTGGGACTGGGGTCAAAAACGAAACTTTCCTAGGTGCAGGGAACTCTATATAAGAGTTTATCCTGACCGGCACATAGCGAGGAATCTCCTGGAACCCAAATCAGCATAAAGCTCCACACGTCACCGCTACATTTTCTTCTGAGAACTTGGTCCCTCCTGACCGCGAGTTACTCCAAATCTCCTGGAACTCAAATTGGCATAAAATCCCAGCCACATCCACTACGATCATTTCTGAGAACATGGGCGCAAAAGTTGGTACTTAAACTCTGGCGGGCAGGCTTTTCAGGCTTCAAATCGAAGCCGGTTGCTCTGCTATTTGCGCAGAAATAACTTTGAAAAGCCCGCCATGCTCCTACAATAGGGAACTCCTAATCATATTGGCTCACAGATTCTTATAGTATTCTGAGTTTCATTCACAAAACTTAGCAGCCAATCAACGGGTGGGAACTTTCCCAAGCAGCCAATAAGAGCCAAGCTGGTTAGAAAAGCCAAGTCAGCGGGAAATCCGAAATTATGAAGGGACATGCGAAAGCCTGCCACCTCTCTAATTGGCTATCTCAATGCCACGTGCTGGGCAGGCCCACAAGGTCTGGCAGAGCAAGTGGCAGCCAGGAGGACTGCCATTGATCTCCGGTCCTAGTACTCTGCCTTCCCCGCTAACCAAATGCCATTAACACCTCTGTGCATCCTCTGGCTACTTTGAACTCTGATGTCCAGCAGACTTACCGGCGCCTATGGGCTGCCTGTTTGGACATCAGTTCTGAATGTTAAACACACTGAAATACATTTTAATAAACACTGAGTCTTGGGGAAGCCCTTCAGCTATGTGGGACTTTAGGTGCGGATCTGCGGGTTTGAAATCTAGAAGTCTGGGAGACACTGTATGGCCCCAGTGCATCTCACCCCAGGTTCCCGAAAATAGTCCGTGTAAGCGGGGGAGAATTATAGGGCCACCCTGGATCCCATTACGGCTGGAGGCGCTAACCACTAAGAACTACAGAGAAAGAACCTACGCCTGTCCTGATATCCATACCATGCAGATCAAACTCAGCTTTCCCGATCCTAACAGGTATCCGCACCATACACCAGGTAGCAGAAGCTGTATATCTCCCAGAGGGGGGGGGGAGCAGTGCTACATTTGGAGGTGCTGCTGAGATCAGGGCAGGCTTCTACAGAGAGAGCAAAGCAGCAAGTAAAGGTACAGATGAAAGTATGTTTCAGACAGGATGCCCAAATTTGAGAAGGGGGATTAGATATAGTGTCCAGGGGACCCCGGCCTATCATTACCAGGGACCATATTCCTCACCAGGGAGCTATAGTCTGGTCTGCCCTAGTGAAGATAACAATGCAGAACTTTGCTGTGTCCCCTACTGCCCATATCCAAGTACCCTCTGTTCTACCATCAGGTAACCTGTGCACCACCTCTATTGACAATTGCTTAGAGAAAGAGACCCATGGGGAGGTCCTGGCCATGGTGTTCGTGGTTGTAACCAAATTAATTGTGGAGACAGCGGGTATACCCAAGGGATTCTGCCGAGATACCCAGTTAGTTGTATAGAGAGAGAATCAATTGATTCTGCCAAGACCTGTCGGTGGCTGCAGCAGGGTAAAGTGCTGTAATTGCAGTGCCACTAATCGTGGGTGAACAGGGAGTCACAGGCACTCTGAATGAGAATTATCATGTGCATACTGTCAGGATCGCCACCAGGCCCCGCCTCCAGAACGTGTCACACAGCTGTACCTCTGGCGTTCGCAGATTGCTATCTGATGCTTCATCCACGGAGGTATGCTCCCGCCACATTACCACAGCGCCCACTCTCTCTAACAACACGCACGCCCTGCGTCGCGCTCCTCGTGCGCATGCTTGCCGCTCAGCAACGATCACTAGCAGCATCAGCTGTGTTACATCTGCAGCAAATCCAGCACTACCCTATCGGCTGGTGGCTAATATGTGAGGTCATCATCTGCTGGTTCCTGATTGGTGCTTGTGGCAACATCAGAGTTAATCGAGCCTTTAATAAAGGCATTATACCCGGCTGATTAACCCTAATTCGCATTGGGACTGAATGGGTTAAATGTATGTGCACCACACAAAAGTATTTGCCCTGTCCCATTCTTTTTATCCCCATTTTGCAGCCTATTCCCGGTCTGTAATGCTAGGAGTGAATATTGTCATGATAAAAATGCATACAAACTGTAGTGTTGGTTTTTAGACACAAGATGCCGTTGTGAGCGCTAAGCCAAGCGCTGATTGAAGAAGCGTGGCTAGGTATGGGAGGTCTGCTTTGGAGAATGGATATCCATTTCTATCCATTCGACCTCGTAACTGCAAGTCAATTGAGTGTAAGGGGGTCACCCCCGGTTTCCCTGATGTCCCTTTGCTCCCTGTCTTACCCCTGTGGCAGTGGGGTAAGGGGACGGCGACTTCTCCCGGTGGGCGCCGCCATCTTGGTTGTGACGCGAGGTTCGCGCAATGCGCAGAGGTTGGCAAGGGTAGCGGTGGCGATTACAAGTGTGCAGGAGCTCTGGGAGGTTGCGCAGACGCAGTTAAGCATAGCGGCGGCCATTACATATTCGCACAGGCGCAGTAGAGATCGCGCACGCGGTCCCCATAGGAAAGAGGTCCTGAGTGGACTACATCTCCCAGCAGCCTCTGGGGAATGCCCTATGATCCCTGTCACCTGCAGCCAGCCAGCCACTGAGACTTGCAGATTCTCTGCAGCAGGGGATTTGATACATTGTTGTGAAGCACATGAGTCAGTTAGGCTGAGGACTCAGAGGGGGAAAGAAGGGGGGCAGAGAGCTGCAAGCTTCTGCTCTAGGCCAGAAATCCCCAGGCTAGAGTTGAGGTCCTGACTCCCCACTAGAGAGGGTGGGTGTTCATAGGAACAGGCCCTTAGGTAAGGACCCTGTGCCCCTTCAGCTGTGTGCTAGGCAGGGACCTAGTGACAGATCCTGTGCCGTTCCTTTGTGCAGGAAGAGAGAGAGGCCCTGCTGCAGTTCCTAGTGCAGGGACCAGTGATAGAGTCTGCTGCATGTTCCTGTATGCGGTGTTGCTAATACAGAGACTGTCCTTATGGTGGGACGTTCGGCTGGACCCCATCCACGTGGAGGTACAGATCAGCGCTGGACCAAGCGGCGCCGGTAGATCCTTTGCGAAGACACCCAGGTGTAGAGACACCTGGGCAGGTATTTACAACCTTCCACAAGTGCACCAACTTTAACTTGCTCCTCACATGTGACAGGCCTGTTCACACACTTGGGTGGGCTTGGACTCTTTGGACACGGGGTTTCGAAGGGGGTGTAAAGGTATAGCCCAGTTAGGGGCTAAGGAGGTTATAGCCCAGTTAGGGGCAAGGTTATAGTTGCCAGCTAGTGGCAGAGGGTGGTACATATATCTTGTTGTGTATTGCTGATGTATGTGTTAAGTTACATTCTGCATATAGTAAAGACCGTTGCTATTTTACATCTAGTGTATGTGTTCATTTGTATGTGTCCTGCGAGGAAGAACTCCCGCTCTGCTGGGAGCCATCACAGGTGGAGGCGCTGCACCATATAGTAGTAGTAAGAGTAATTTACCCCAGATTCCCCGTGGCGGAAGCTCAGCCCTCCTGGTTGCCAAACAGGTACAGCACCACACTGATAAGTAGTCAGATACACCTACCCACCTCAATCTCACTTAGGGTGGGGGTAAGAGGGCTACATGAATAAGTGACTTGCGGTTACCAACTAAAGTGGTTCTGTCAAAATGTATCCGTTACCTTGTTAGCTCGCGTAGCTTGAAAGGGAGAAAGTCTATTGGCGTGGGAAGTCGGTCAATTGACGTGAGAAGTAGGTAAACTCAGGCTTCCTCTACGGTACCTTTCAATTAAGTGAACTAACTCGGGAACGCAGAGAGCTAGCACACTAATTTTTGGTGTGCAGGTCCAAGTAAATAAACCAAGCACACACATATAAAAAATTACAGTTGTGACACCATCAGAACATAGTGTTTTATTAAAGTATGAAATACTGACAGTTTTTAAAAGTACAAGAAGGTACAGTTTTTCTGTAAGCCCGAGAAAAATCCATTAGTGCAGTGGTTCCCAAACCTTTTCGGTTCAAGGCTCCCAAAGGCAATCAGGATTTTTCCACAGCGCCCAAAGTGAAAAAAAATTGTATATACATACCTAACAGTTGCAGTGCGCAGTTGGTGCGGTTACGGTTAGTGAAAAAAATTAAACGCGAATGTAAAAACCACAAAAACAATGTTGTTATAACTGTACAAATACTATTGAAAGCCCATACTATTGAAAGCTCATACACATTGGTGTACACAGGATTTCCACCAACACACTGATGTAGTGGGGGGAGATAAATGGTACTATAGTAAATAACTATTTATTATTTAAACAACATTATAAGCATGCGATATGAATACCTGCATACCTTTACATCTACATATTTATTTTGTACTGTGTGTTTTTTGCTACTTCTGTAAAATGTACTGGTGGGAGGAAAGGGGGGGGGGGACTCCCATACAAAGCCAGTTCCCAAGCAGGACAAAAAGGGGAGTTATCCACCCTCCTGATTGGATGTGTAGCTGAAATCCTCCCGTCTGGCATGGCGAGCCCCTCACTGCAGGGACTGCAGACAGGCCAGGTCAGGCCCTCTGGTAACTCCGGTCTGTTTGTGCTCCCCTTAATTAATATTCCCTTTGTGCTTCCTTTAATTAATATCCCCTTTGTGCTCCCCTTAATTAGTATTCCCCGTTGTGCTCCCCTTATTAAGTATTCCCCTTTGTGCTCCCCTTAATTAAAATTCCCCTTTGTGCTCCCCTTAATTAATATTCCCGTGTGCTCCCCTTAATTTTCCCTTTGTGATCCCCTTAATATTGCCATTGGGCTCCCCCTTAATATTCCCTTTATGATCCCCTTAATATTCCCTTTGTGCTCCCCTTAATTAATATCCCCTTTGTGTGAGCCAAGCACTGGGACACAGCCCACGCCCCTATGTACACACAGGCAGACAAGTAACAGGTGGTAGAGATATGAAACACGAGTCCAAAGCGAGGGAAGCCCCGGCAATAGCTCACCTCATTCGGTCACTGCAGTGGTGCGGAGCACCATATAAAACAAATTAACTGTCCCCCCAGGTGACGGCCTGGTTCGGTTGCAGCCCTTCGCCATTTTGGTGTCCCACGGAGCCCGTGCTGCATGGTGGGGAGGGATAATTGCGGCGCTCCTCTAGGCAAGCCACGGCCCATCAGGGCGCCGCAGTGCACAGATTGGGAACCACTGCATTAGTGTGTAAATATGCTAGGGGTGAATGAGCTGAGGGTATTTTCCTTCCTGCACTTCAAAGAGCCCCTGCTAAGTTGGAGCCTCTTAGTCTTCTGAAGTCCGGAGTTGAAAAGCCTCAGAGATCCAAAGTGTGAAAATGGCCGGAATGTTGCTGAGTGCCAGATCCCGGTACTCAGCATGAGCCATTCACACTTTGGGCCCAAACTCCAGACTAAGGGTCACCAGTTACGGGGTGTATACCAGGTATGATAAACCGCAAGGGTGTCAAGCTGACACATGCGCTTTGCAAACCGAAAACCCTTTTTTTGGCCGTTTTGCAAACTCCAGGCAAATCAGGGATTGGTGGGTTAAATGTTCCCACGGAGGGGATTGGATGTTCATTCTAGGAATAGTACTGTGATCCCTATAAACATGCCCGCCGAGCTCTCACCTGGGTGATTCATGATGTGACCAAGTTCTATGGAAGATTTCGTTCAAGTACAGCGGTAGCGGATCCAGGATGCAAGGGTTTAACAACATCATAACTAAGGGTTTACCCCTAATTCAGGAATTTTTTAGCCCTGGTGACTCCCGAACGAATTCTAATTAACCAGATCGAAATGCCTTCATTTGGCCAAGATATTAAGTCGGCAACTTGCGTCCTAGCCAAAAGAACTATAAACCAGAGACTTTGTTTTTTCCGCTTTTGCTCAAAGAACAATTTATTTTGTTTCCCCATCCCAGTACGTGTTATATTGTCATGCTGCGCTCACAACAAACAGTACTAGACCGCGGGGCTGAGGTGGGGATGTATATAACCGCCGCCCTACAACCACGGTGCCAGGTCCGGAATGTGAAGTCGGAGTCGTGGAGCTTGGTCGAGGTAGGAGAGTTCAGGGAAGCCGTGGTACTTGCCGTGATCCGGGGTTCACAGAGAAGAATGGTTGTTATCCGAAGATGTGGTCGAGGAGAGGAGAAAGCTGGGGTCCAATAACAAGCCAAAGTCCAGGGGTAGAGAAGAGACAGGTCCAGGTACGAGCAGGGGTCACAACACTAATCAGGCAAGGCGCAGGAACAGGCAAGATCCAGAAAGCAGCGAGCACAGCACAACAGAGTTTATGTTCAGCAAAGTGAAAGTGAAACAGGAAGGCATTTAAATGGGAAAGCACCTATCAGGAAAAAGCAGATGATGACCTCACACATAAGCCACCAGCCGATAGGGCAGTGCAGGATTGGCTGCAGGTGTAACACAGCTGATGATGCTAGTGTTTGTTGCACGCGTACAAGGAGGGCGGCATAGAGTGGGTGCGCCGCCAGAGAGAGTGTGCGCCGTGGTGATACTGCGGGAGCGCGCCTCCGTGGATGAAGCATTGCGCAGCTGTGTGCGCACAGATAGCGGTCTGTGAGTGCTAGAGGTACAGCTGTGTGACGCGTGCTGGGGCAGAGCCTGGCGGCGATCCTGACAGTACCCCCCCCCCTTCAGGGGAGAGCTCCGGATGACCCAGGGTAGGCTTCAGAGGGTATTTGTGATGAAAAGCCCTGACCAATCTGGCAGCATGTACCTGTTTCCGAGGAATCCATTCACGTTGCTCTGGACCAAAACCCCTGCAATGAACGAGGTATTGCAGTTTCCCTCTTGATACTTTGAAGTCGAGGATTGTCTGCACCTCAAACTCCTGTTGACCCTCCACAAGAACAGGCTGAGGTGACACGTCTCGAATGGATAATTGGGGATCCTGGATAAATGGCTTCAAAAGTGAAATGTGAAAGGCGGAAGGAATCTTCATAGTTGCCGGCAGTTTAAGTCGGTAGGTGACAGGATTGAATCTCTCAGTAATGACGAAAGGACCAATGAATCTGTGTGCCAATTTGGGTGAAGAGACTTTGAGACGAATATTCTTCGTAGAAAGCCAGACTTTTTGTCCAGGTGTATAAGATGGAGTCTCCCGACGGTGACGATCGGCTTGTTTCTTTTGCATATTGACGGTGTGTCTCAGGTTCCCCTGAATTTTCTCCCAAGAGTCCTGGAGGCACTGGATTCTGTCCTCGGCGGTGGAAACACCCGAACTGGAGACTGTGGAAGGAAAAGCCGAGGGATGAAATCCGTAATTTGTGAAGAAAGGGGACTGTTGAGTGGATTCATTTCTAAGGTTATTATGTGAAAACTCTGCCCATGGGTGGAGATCAGACCAATTGTCCTGTGAATCCGAGACAAAACAGCGAATGATCTGTTCTAATGACTAATTGGTCATTTCGTTTGCGGGTGGTACCCAGAGGAAAAATGAAGTGAAATGCCCAGACGTTGGCAGAAGGCACTCCAGAATCTGGAGATAAATTGTGAGCCTCCGTCCGAGACTATGACTTGTGGAGTACTGTGGAGTCTGAAAAACTCCTTGACGAAGACCTCTGAGACCTTAGGCGCGCTGGGCAAGCCTTTAAGTGGGATGAAGTGCGCCTGTTTTGAAAAGCGATCCACGAACACCAGTATGGTGTCCATCCCTTTAGATATGGGTAACTCCACGATAAAGTCTATCAAGAGATGCGTCCATGGGCGATCTGGAATTGGCAGTGGTTGAAGAAGGCCTGCCGGCCTATTGCGAGGCGTTTTATTCTGAGCGCATGTGGGACATGAAGCCACAAATTTTTCAATGTCTTTGCGCATGCCTGGCCACAAGAAGGTGTGCTTCAACAAGTTGATCGTTCTCCTGGTGCCAGGATGACCAGAGGTCCTGGAAGCATGACACCATTCCATCAGGGGATGGACATTCTAACTTATGAGGAGAGGCTAGCTATATTGGATTTATTTACATTAGAAAAGAGGCGTCTAAGAGGGGATATGATAACTATATACAAATATATTCAGGGACAATACAAGGAGCTTTCAAAAGAACTATTCATCCCACGGGCAGTACAAAGGACTCGGGCCATCCCTTAAGGTTGGAGGAAAGGAAATTCCACCAGCAACAAAGGAAAGGGTTCTTTACAGTAAGGGCAGTTAAAATGTGGAATTCATTACCCATGGAGACTGTGATGGCAGATACAATAGATTTGTTCAAAAAAAGGTTGGACATCTTTTTAGATGGGAAAGGTATACAGGGATATACCAAATAAGTATACATGGGAAGGATGTTGATCCAGGGATTAATCCGATTGCCAATTCTTGGAGTCAGGAAGGAATTAATTTTTCCCCCTAATGGGGGTTTTTTGTTTGCTTTCCTCTGGATCAATAAGTAAGTATAGATATAGAATAAAGTATCTGTTGTCTGAATTTAGCATAGGTTGAACTTGATGGACGTACGTCTTTTTTCAACCTCATCTACTATGTAACTATGTAACTATGTATGTAACTTTCCTATAGAAGTTGGTGGGAGTTAACAGGCGTCCTTCTGGCACCTTGAGGCCTACAGGGATGTTACGTTGAGCCCTGGTAATGTGTGGTAAGGCGTCAAAGGTGTTGGCAGACAAAATACATGTGGGAGGAAGTATAGTCTGTTGACGATCATCTGCTCTGTCCACCACCAGGAATTGTCTGGATAGTGCACGTCTTTTACGTTTTTGGAGCCAGGAATATATGATATAACAAAGTTAAAACGGGTGAAAAATAGGGACCACTGTGCTTGTCGTGACCCCAAGCGACGCGCACCTTCAATGTAGAGTAGATTCTTGTGGTCAGTCAGGATAGTACCCTCTAAAAAGTGTCGCCATTCTTCTAAGGCCATCTTTATTGCGAGAAGTTTGCAGTTTCCTACATCGTAGTTTCTCTCTGCAGAAAAAAAATTTTTGGAAAAAAACGCACATGGATGCAGGCGGGCCTGAGGGTTTTTCCTCTGAGACAGTATTGCCCCAACTCCTACGTCGGAGACGTCCACTTCCAGCATGAAAGGTAACCCTGGATATGGGTGTACCAAGATGGGAGCAGAAGAAAAAGTATTGTTTAAGTTTTCAAACGCTGTGGTGGCTTCGGGAGACCGGTGTGTTGGATCCGCCCCATTTTGGGTTAAAGCCGTAATAGGTGCCACTATAGAGGAGAAGTTTTGAATAAACCGCCGATAGTAATTTGCAAACCCAAGAAATCTTTGGACGGCTTTAAGAGATAACGGACACGGCCAGTCCGTAACTGCTTTGACTTTGTCGAGGGTCCATGGCGAGTCCGGTGTCTGAAATAATGTAACCGAGGAAGGAGGTTGAAGACTGGTGAAAGTTGCATTTCTCCAGTTTGGCAAAGAGCTTATTCTCCCGTAGCCTTTGAAGAACTTGTTTCACATGTACTGGATGTTCCTGATTGTTTTTGGAGTAGATCAAAATGGCATCCAGGTACACGATTACATGTTGGCCTAGCAGGTCCCTGAAGATTTCGTTAACGAAGTCTTGAAATATAGCTGGAGCATTGCAGAGACAAAACGGCATCACAAGGTACTCGTAGTGCCCATCGCGAGTATTGAAGGCCGTCTTCCACTCATCTCCCTGACGAATCCTTACCAAGTTGTAGGCCCCTCGTAGATCCAACTTGGTAAAAATGTTTGCGCCCTGTAGCCTATCAAACAGTTCGGAGATTAACGGAAGAGGATAACAATTCTTTACGGTAATCTTGTTGAGATCGCGATAGTCTGTACAACGACGGAGCGATCCATCCTTCTTTTTGTACAAAAAAGAAGCCTGCGCCAGCAGGTGAGGAAGATTTTCGATTAAAACCCCTCTGAAGATTCTCCTGAATGTAGTCTTTCATAGCTTTAGTCTCAGGCAGAGACAGTGGATAGGAGCAACCTCTAGGCGGAATGGCAAGTTCTTCAAAGGCTATGGGAGAATAAGCTCTTTGCCAAACTGGAGAAATGCAACTTTCACCAGTCTTCAACCTCCTTCCTCGGTTACATTATTTCAAATAAAGTCCAAAGATTTCTTGGGTTTGCAAATTACTATCGGCGGTTTATTCAAAGCTTCTCCTCTATAGTGGCACCTATTAAGGCTTTAACCCAAAATGGGGCGGATCCAACACACCGGTCTCCCGAAGCCACCACAGCGTTTTAATTTCATGGTAATCTGATTGCGTGGTGATAAATGACTTAATTGGTTCACATAAGTTAAAGACTCACATCAAACATATGTGAGTCTTCCAAAATGACACATTAGTGACATCATTGGCACCTCAAATAAGGGAAAGCTGGCATCCAATGGGGCTGGCATCCAAACTGGCATCCAATGGGGCTGGCATCCAAGCTGGCATCCAATGAGGAGGCAGTACCCATGGATAATTTGAGGGAAACACCCTCTTTTTTGGAACACAGGGGGTGTATGAGTTCATGGGAAACCAGGAATCCATTTCACCCCCTGGCAGTTCCAAGCACCTCTGGCAAACCCAAAAACAAAAGACGCATGTCAGAGGGCGACGAGGGGGCAGAGCACGGAAAAACAAGAAAATTAAATTAGAACCTAAAAATATTTTTAATCTCAGTTGTAAGACTCTTACTGAGTCTCAAAAAGGAGTAATCCGTAAGGGCCTAACTTTTGCCCCAACTATTGGCCCTAGTAAATTCGGTTTATATTTGGATGCTCATAGATTTTTAAGATCACTGACTCTTAAGAGGTTTTTTATAAATAAGGATGTTGAAACCAGGAATTGGAATAAAACAAAAAATCCTAATGTTGAAGATGTTTCTATTATGAACACAGATACAATGGATTTTGTACACTCTAAATTCAAACCAAAATCCCATTTCTTTCCCAAATTTGCCAAAGGCAACCATTTGGAAGTTTTTTTCCAATTAGTCATTAAGGATTTGGAAGCCCTTTCTGTTAATAACCATAAAAAGCACCATTCCAATTTAACGAAACTTGAAAAACTAGCATTAGAGGAACTCTCAGCAGATAACACTATCGTAATAAAGCCAGCAGACAAGGGGGGGGGGAGTCGTAATAATGAGTCACGACTATTACATGTTGGAAGCTAATAACATACTGGGAGATACAAACACTTATCAAAAACTTGTGTCCAACCCCACTTCTGTTTATAAAAGGGAACTACAGACTCTACTGGGGGAGGGTAGAGAACGGGGAATACTGGAGGAACATGAATTACAGTTCCTAAATATGGAGGACCCAGTGTTCCCCGTTTTCTACTTTCTACCAAAGATTCATAAGAATCTCACACATCCTCCAGGACGGCCTATAATATCTGGCATTGTGTCTCTGACGGCCAACCTGTCAGAGTTTGTAGATAGTTACCTGCAAGGAATGGTTAAAAAACAGAAATCCTATCTAAAGGATACAAATGATGTTATTCTAATGTTAAGGGACATTGAATGGCAGGACAACTTCATTCTAGTAACAACAGATGTAACGGCTCTGTATACATCCATCAAACATAACGATGGGTGCAGAGCCGTTAGATATTTTCTGGAAAAGGAAGGGATTTTTCCAAATGTACAAATTGATTTCCTGGTTGACTGCATTATGTTTATTCTCAGTAAGAACTTCTTTTGGTTCGATGATGTCTTTTACTTGCAACTCTGTGGGACCGCCATGGGGACCAAATTTGCGCCCAGCTACGCCAATCTATTGATGGCCATGTGGGAAAATCAGCACATATGGGGCCTCATGCAGTAAGCGTTGATAAGGGAATTATCACCATTTTATAGCCAAAATTGGGTTTGAGATTCAGTAAGCGCCGATAAGTGCTTGATTTCGCCAGGTTTCGGAGCCGATTATTTTGTTATGGCCAGTCGGCTGCCGATAAGCCTGTTTTCGCCACTTATCGCCACTTTTTTAAATCGGCTGGATTCAACAAAAAAAAACAGCTTATCGGGCCTGATCGGCACTACGAAATTGAGATGTTATGGCCAATTTCTCCCGCCAACTAAAGTTGGCAGTTTGGAGGGGAGAACGATCGCTAAGGCTGCCGCAACGGCACTTAGAAAAAAAAAACTTCTGTACATCAATGGAGTCAATGGAGCGGGGACGTATAACAGTATAGTACTGTTTACGTTTCATTGCTCACAATACAAACGTCATTTGCATTACAGTGTGGGGGCATTCCCTGCATTGTGTCACAGCTGACGTGTATTATTTGCATAACATTATACTTTTACATGTTTGCAGCATTTGCGGGTCACATTACTCATCATGTGATGATGTGCCAAGGGAAAATACTATACTCAACTCTTAAAGGAGAACCTCACATCATATCACACATTTTAATGAACTGAGCGACAATTATTTACATGATGTTACACATGTCACACATGTCACACATACACAGTATATTCATCTTCCTTTACATTACACAATGCTAGTAATGTGTCACGCATCTTTAAACGTTCATGTACATCTGTATTCTCATGTTTACATATACTTTTGGGTCCTCCCTATTTTCATGACGTCACTTATTGGACGCTCAATCACATTGCATGTTTACATTGTAACCGTAGCATTACAAGCACTTCAACCTAACTTATACACACATGTACAGTAATTCAGCATTGGGACACCTTGTTAACTCATTCTATACCAACTATCCTCCTTACAGAAATGCATGCATATGCACACGACTATTCATTGTTGTCAACATGTCACAATAACATGCCTAATTACACGTTACACAAAACTTTTCCCACGTCAATCTCAGCCTTTTTGCCTAATTACATGACTGACTGTTGCGTTCACAAGTGTTACATGCATTGCACATGCAACTATTTATTTGCAAGCAATGTTTCTACAAAGGTTCACGTCACATCATTGCCAAATGTCATCATTCCCTGCAGAATACACACAACAAATACTTATAACAAGAACTGCACACAGCTTGCCACAGAAGTACTTTATTATGTTAATGTAACACCTTGCATTTTACTATGTCACCTGACATCATCACATACCTATTTAAAGGACGCCCATTACCTGATCATTCACAGCTACTCATTTCAAAATGTTGAGATTGTTTAGGAGACGGAGGAACATTCTTTTCTATGACATGCTTGATGATGAAGACAATCATATAGGGCAAGGGAGGGACACACCGAGGGACAGTGACAGTGACAGGGACAGTCACGCGGATACGACAGAGACAGGGAGAGGGACAGGAGATCAGAGGAGAAGACAGAGGAGACAAGTTGTGCCTCGTCCGCGTCTGTACAGGGAGAGAACCCTGTTAGATGGGATGAGTGAGGAGATTGTAAGTCGCTATCGTTTGAGTTCAGCAGCAATCTTAGCTCTTTATCAGGAGATAAGGGGAGATTTAGATTTTTTCACAGCCAGAGGTCGTGCAGTCCCTGGGCTTGTTAAAATGCTGTGCTCATTACATTATCTTGCTTCCGCGTCATACCAGACAACTGTGGGCATAGTGGGCGGGATCTCGCAATCTACATTCTCGCGGGCCTTGACCCAGTTTCTCTATGCACTCAATAGACGCGCTAGGAATTATATTAATTTTCCTACAGAGGCGACAGAGTGGCTGGAAGTCAGGACTGGCTTTTATAATATAGCAGGGATACCATGTGTGCTGGGTGCAATCGATTGCACACATGTTGCTTTGATTGCACCTAGTCAGAGTGAGCATGTGTACCGCAATCGTAAGCACTACCATTCACTCAATGTACAGGTGGTATGTGATGCGACGATGAGGATAATGCATGTGGTACCCAAATTCCCTGGTTCCAGTCATGATTCCTCCATCCTGAGGAACTCTTCAGTCTTCCATGCGTTCGAAGAGGGACATTTTGAACATGGTTGGCTGCTGGGTGAGTACACATTTACATGTTCTAACACAAAACACATTTTTATTTAGGAATGTTGGCATTGTACAATTTGATCACTAATGTCAGCTTATGTGTGCTCCATTCATTATAGGTGACTCAGGATACGGAATTAGGCCGTGGCTCTTGACTCCGGTGCTAAACCCTCAAACTGAAGCAGAGGAGAGGTACAATGCAGCCCATATATCTACAAGATCTGTTATAGAGAGGACATTTGGCCTACTCAAGACCAGATTTAGGTGTCTGGACAGAACTGGTGGGGCTCTTCTATACAAGCCTCAAAAAGTGTCTGATATTATCCTTGCCTGTTGCATTTTGCACAATGTTGCACTCAGGCAAAATGTACAGTCAGACCTAGCTGAGCCTGTGGTAGACGAGCATCCCACCCATGTAGCTGCTGAAAATGAACAAACAGCCAGTGGTGGCCAGACACGCCAGAATCTCATCAATTCATTTTTTTCTTGTAAGTAAAAACATATATGTTCCAAGTTCTACTTTTATACTTACATTATGTTATCTTAACAATAATGTTTTTTTATATACCCTTCTGGTAGGACACAGATGAATATGGGTTGCACACCTTTCTTCTCTCTGCTGTGTGCACAAAGGGATGTGGCACCGGTATGTTATTGTTGCACAGGTTATATAATCCCTCTTCAATTTTACTTTAGTTGTGTGTATGTGAATACAACTGGGGTAACAAAGCACTAATATTTTAGCATTGTGTTGTTCCTTATGCTAACACAATACACATATTATGCCCATACTCATTCATGCTTCTAGTATGCTTACATACAATGTTATTGGTGCAGTGTAACATGTACATCCATATGATGTGTACACCAGCCTGATTTACATTTTGAATGTCATGAAATATACATGGTGTTGCACATTTAACACCAAATACACACTTTGCTGTGTTGTTTACGGTACTGAAGATGGCATGTCAATGTTTGCAATTTATATATTGTTCCTTTGCATTATAGGTATATCTCCAGTATGACTGATCATGGTATGTATATTTGCTGACATCTCTCATAAGATGTGCCTACATCAATCTTCCTATAATTATTTGTAGTAAAAACCCAACATATTGGTTTAAACACAAATGTTACATATATGTACTTTCTGTATCATGTATATGCATTTAGCTACTCTTGAGCTTTCATGTGCATTGTATTAGAAAATGATTACTCATATTTCATCACATTTTATGTATGTTTCCTTATAAATTCCATTAATGTAATATAGAGGTGTTTGGAGACAAGGGGATAACTGTAGTTATTTCTTTACTTACGGGAGATCATTCATCACGGATGAAATTGACTGATCATAAAACTCCATGCATGAATGCCTGCAATCACAACAATGCGTACTACATCTTATATTTAGCAATGTTGGTGTTTTGTAATGCTAGGAATTAATAGTCAACATTAATTTAAATTTGTGACATGTGTATGTATAAGTCACACGTGTGTGGATGTGTCCTACATGTACCAAGTGTTAAACTGTTAACAGAGAAGACAAATTTGTCGCTAATGTTACTGTCATTTAGCATTTATAATTTACCAATATGACAATGTTGGTAATATTTTTGCAATATAAATCACGTCACTTCATCATTATCATGATGATAATTATCAAGTATTCTCACAATTGTAACGTCAATCACGTGCACATTAGCATAGACACACTTTTTAAGACAACTGTTTGTGTCTGTATCAATTTGTGTAGGATCCATGTATAACACCGACAAATGATAACACCAGCTTTATTATGGTAGCTTATATCATCATATTGACTATACTATGTATTTTTATAACGTTTAATAAACACAGTAAACTATAGTTAGTTAGGTTAATGAAATATACACAGAAACGTACTTCATTACATGATGTTGATGTCATATTCAGAACTTCATGCATTGTAGGGGACCACAACATCTGGCCAATAACATTATTTGCTACAGTCCCAAACCATTTTATCAACATACCCATGTAACAAGAGATTTTTAACAATAAATGGCTAGTTGGTTGTAAGTGTCCTTTACATTGGGAGAAGGAGTGGCTCAGTGAGTAAGGACACACACTGGCACTGAGAGTTTGAAGCAGGGGAGTCTGGTTCAATTCCCGGTGTCGGCTCCTTGTGACCTTGGGCAAGTCACTTTATCTCCCTGTGCCTCAGGCGCCAAAAAATAAATTGTAAGTTCCACGGGCCAGGGACCTCAGCCTGAAAAATGTGTCTGTAAAGCGCTGTGTACAACTAGCAGCGCTATACATGAACATGCTCATATTATAATTATTATTATTCTTATTATTATTGTTACATAGTTTCGACAGTCATACGTTCCATTACACAATAGAATACACAAATGTGTTAGCAGAGTGGGAATGGTTGTTATATATAAAACACACCATGCCATAAAATGATAGTAGTCATTAAAGAACACTCAATAAAAATTCATGAGGCACTATTTTGCAACATCATTATGTTAATTAAGTGCTTATGCAATATAGGCATAAGGGTATCACATTTTTAATTGTTTGTTAATAAGCGCTGCAAGCAATATAAAATTAGTTCCATATGTAGTATAGTAGTCGGTGACTCCTCCTCACAATCATCTCATATAAAGGTAGACTCTTCTGAAATCATACATTGATCCGATTGTATCTTCCCCGACATCTCTGAAATACAGCAAACACATGATGGTCAAATATGGCACCTTACTATATATGTATCCGTGACAACGCATTACACAGCTCTATATGATTGTGTACATACACACGTCACTCACTTATATGTTAGAAGTACAAGTGTACATCAGTATGTAATGTTTCTTTAAATTTGTAGCAGGCATAACTATGTATATGATGTGAACGTTGCCTGTATACTGAAAAATGTGCGCGCACATCTTAGTGTGCGCACGCACTTCACGCTTGGCTGCACTAACTGTTAGCGCATGCGCAAAACAAAGCGTACGTTGTGCGTTCAATACATCTTGAAAATACCATTAAACATAAAATCTTTATTTCAAATACAATGAATACGAAACTACATTCGTTCTAAACGAGTACATCTGTATTCTTTTTAAACAGACGTGTTTGGACAGAAAGGACGGCCGATAACACAATGCGCAAATGCAATACGTGTGACGTCATGTTAAACCAGCGTGAAACGCACGCTAACACTCCTCCCACTCAATTAACATTCAGCTAACGCCCAGTTGGCGCCTACAAACACTGAGCCGCACACATGACACACTGCAGTTACCGTTACTATAACAAAACATGACAGCCAATAGGCTTTGAGGCGCGCACGTCGCTTGGGGGCGGGACTTACATCCGTAATCCTTTTTAAGGACGCCTTGGCCCATGACAAGGGTCCCACGTCATACGTGGTGGACCCGCTTTTAAATGTTGCATGATAACAAAACAGGTATGTGTTAGAGTTATGTTAAAATGTTGCTAATATGGTTAAAGGGATAGGAAAGTACGTATATTTATTCCGTCAGCAATGTGTACTACTCTTTCAGGTTCTACTATATTGTATTCGGCAACAATTTCTTTGTGATCGCTACATGTTATGCAGTCTGCAATGTTACGCTGTATCCACGCATTGAAAGGGAAAATGGTGGTTAAAAAAACAAAAACAAAAAAAAACATTTAAACGCACAGTCAACGCATAACGGTTGTTATATTTACCATTCTTCTAGAATTAACTGTTCGTCTGGCTGCAACTGGTCGCTCCAGAAATGCAAGGCATTTTCATCCACGCTTGACCCACCCGCTGAATCCAGTATGACACACATCTCCTCCATGAAGCGCTCATAGGAATCGCCACTGCTTTCTTCAAACAATTGGTCGGGAGGTAGGTTCATTTCTTCTGGTTCCCATTCCAATGCATTTTCAGCTGAAAGGCTTGGTACATAATCATAGTACTTTTGTTGTTGTACAATGTGGGTTTCAGGAATGGAGGGTACAGATATTGCAGCAGGTATCGATTCACACGGAACAGTAGTAGCGGATCCATTGCTATTGGCATTAGGAATAAATATGCCTTTCACAACAATATATGTGCCCTCTTTCAGGGTAAAATGCTTTTCCTTTGCAATCTTCCAGAAACCATAGGTGTGTTCTAGCTTATCCTGCACACGTTCAAAAAAGTCATTAGTTGATAAAGTGAATCTTATTGAGGAATTAAAATTCCGCGCATGCCTACGGTCTTGGTAATAAGGATATTTAGCTCGAATCAAATCATAGATTTGGCGTGTGCTTGCTTTGTGTCCGCGACTGTTTAAAATTGCTTCTGAAACCATGTACTTATAACCTAAGAGGGGATTCATATTGTTAACGAATTCATCAGCCATGTCAGAGTAGCACAAAAGATGTATGCAGTTCTGTCTTCTTTGCTCATCAAAATGATTCTGCTCAATGGCTAACAAATTCCTGTGTTTCGTTTTCAAGGTCAACAAAAGTAACTACTTTTACTCCTTATTTCAAACGCCAATTGGATGTGTCCTTTTAATTGGTTTAAGTTTTGTGGTTAGTGATAGGCGAATGTGGGAAAAACATGTATCATTTTTTTATCTCGTTTGTGAAAACATTCCTACACTTATTTCAGTAACATTGAGTTTTCTAGAAAAATAACAAAGAGCACTGTGTGAAAATAGTGCTTAGACAGCCATATCAGTAAATACACACACCTGCAAAATGAAATGTTTTTTTCCCACATACATTTCTGTGTGTATTTGAAATTCTGGTTAACTACCTGTCTGCATGAGTTTAAATACGTGTGTATCTATATATATATAAATATATCTCTCTCATAAAAAAATATATATATATATATAAAGTGTATATTGTACTATATGTATAGTGTGTGTGTGTGTGTGTATATATATATATAATGTATCTTTTTTTTTTTTTTTTTATATTGCAGGAGTACACACAACATATTGATGGCAGTAAGTAGGCCTTGTATGAAACCTATTTAAATGGTGATAAACATGAGTGAATTAAGTAATAAACATTTGTTTGCACCCAATAATGTTAGAGGCTCACACTTAGTATAGTTGTCAAACATTAGGCCTGTATTATTAAAATAGTGTGTTTTCACAAGGAAGCATGAAGTGTATGTTTTTTGTAAATACATCTATACCAGTTTAGATAGTACTATATATACACACACACACACACACACACACAGACACACACACAGTGTGTGTCTGTGTGTGTGTGTGTGCGCATATATCAATACATACTACATATATATTAGTATCAATTCAGAGATGTTCTTGAAACAAGAACACATAAATGATTAAAGGACAACATTACAATGGCCACCAAAGGTAAGTAATATTTAACACAAAATCCTGCTGTACACGTACAAGAAAGATGTTTGCAGTTAAATAGGTGCTTTTATAATTGCATGAAAATAATATGCACATGCAATGATTACATCAATTAACACACCCAAATGCAATGTTTTGCTGCAAAGTCAATGGCAGCTTCTCTAAACTTAGCAACTGGCTCCTGGTGGACCATTACTGAACAGACGATTAAAACATAAATATTTATAACACTATTCATTAATTAGGAGTGTTAACATTTCCAAAACTTCACGTGTACAAGAACATACTTGAAAGTTTGGAAACAACACAGTCTTCAGCATACATACAATAGTAATTAGATAATCTGAAGTCAACAAAACAAGGCCAAAGACATATTTTCTGAATTATAACATTTATTTTTTTTGTTCCTTTTGCGAGCGAGTAACAGGCCTGCTTGTTGTCTCTTGAATTTTCCTTTTTCTTTTGCCACCAACTTTAGGCACAACAGAGCCACTTTGAGTGGCCTCTGGCACTTCACGGGCAGGGCTTGTGGCCAGTGACTCACCTACAGGGCTTTTGGGCAGTGACTGTTCACCTACGGGGCTTGTGGCCAGTGACTCACCTACAGGGCTTGTGGCCAGTGACTCACCTACAGGGCTTTTGGGCAGTGATTCACCTACAGGGCTTTTGGGCAGTGATTCACCTACAGGGCTTTTGGGCAGCGATTCACCTACAGGGCTTTTGGCCAGTGACTCACCTACAGGGCTTTTGGGTAGTGACTGTTCACGGACAGGGCTTGTGCCCACTGACACATGTGAGCAAGTTGGTAGACACTGCACAAGTGATGGTTGGTCTGTTTCATGTGTGTCTTGTTTTGTTTTTGTCGCCTCCTTTGTAGGTGTCTGCTGCTGAATTTGTACAGATGGCAGCGGTAGGATGTCATCAGGAACCTGCACAGCAATGTCTGCTACTTGACCGGTAACATTTGGGCCTGGTGAATGAATATCAGATGAATGTGGTGAAAACTGACCTGCATGAACAGATCCTGGCTGGGAGGTGTTGAATTGTGGTACATTAGTCATTCTCCAGTAATTAGCTTGTGTTTGCTGAACAACTAATGCTTCGAATGAGGTGTTGATTTTTTGCAACTGTTTAGGCACTTTAATGAAGACTCTGTGGAGATGTGCCAATTGTGAAACTGTTTCTTCCTGCAGTGCAATCATCCTTTCCAGCACTGTCATCAGGTCAGAATGGCGACGATTTTCTGCTTCCACAATTTTTCCCTCAGAAGCTACAATTGCATCATATGTGGTATTTGCTGGACGTTTTGGCGGTAAAACAGTTTCAATTGGAACCTCTTCATGGTCACTTGCTTGTATTTGTGTGTCTATGGCGGCGGCGGCGGCGGCATCATCATCATCATCATCATCAAAATCCTCTTCATCATGTTCTACAAATAAATGTACACATTATTAAATGGCATGTTAATCTCTGCTGTGTTACTATGTAATTGTACTGTGTCATAAGTAACAACTAACATGTTTCCATACGTTTTATAACCTCACATTAAAAACTACCTTGACTTAAGAATAATGTTTGGACTCAGTATGAAATATGAGTGAATGAAAACTTGCTGTAAACTCACAACTCCTACATGATAGTTAACATCACTAACACAATACAAGTTGCCTTACACTTCATTTTCACTGACACTAAGTAATCCTATTTAAAGAAGATGTGCAAAACAAATAATGAACATGACAACATAACATATAGAAGAGCACATATTATATGGCCACCAACTGATACACTCACCTTCTAGGTGTGTTGAGCTGGCTGACCCAGGTGAAGACACTTGTTCAGTCTCAGGTGACACATGTCCTTCAGGGGCAACTATATATAACAATAACATAAGTTTTACATTTACATGTGTAAATATTGAACAAACAGTTATTGTATGTTCTGTATTTATGAGTACCTAACAGCATCATTTCCTTAACCCAAAATGTGTGTGTGAAAGTGAACATAAATAGTTGTAATAACAATGTACATGCCTGTGTACTTAGAACTTTTGAGTTCCCTAACATAAAACATACTATGTTCCTGCAGTAATGCGTGAGGATAAATAGATAAAATTTGTACATAAAAATCATATGTTGTGTAGTGATATCAGTATCATAATGTACATAACTATCATGAGATGACCATTCACAATGGTTATCATGAAGGTGGTCATATTGCAAAAAGTGTTGTTTTTGGTAGAGGATATGTGTGGTACATTAATATAAGATGTGGCACACATGAATGTGGCTGTGACTAAACAAGACAACACATGCAGTGTGTGATAATGTGTCGTTGATAGTAGTAGTTCAACTATAGATATGAGTGAACTAATGTGTGACGTACGGTTTGATAAGTAATGAGTTGTTGGGGCATTTAGTAGCTAAAGTGAAGCTTTCAAATGAGTGTGATTAACTTCAGTTGTGCTAGTCAGGTTGTAAGAACGGTATTCCCTTCCCCAAAAAGCCTAATCAGCCACACCTTTCAATTACTTGAAACAGGTGAAAATGGTGTGAACTAAGTTGACCCTAAAATGAGGCTGTTGAAGTGTATGCTGTGATGAGATATTAATTGCAGCTGCTTTAACACAATGGTAGATGAGCTAAATAGTCGTGTGCAGTTTTTAAGTTATGAAAACAATGACATAAAATATGATACGTGTGCCTCATTATGCTGTCTGTATATGACTTAAAGCAAAAATGGACCTTTTCATAAACAACTATAGATGTGTTAGTGCAAGTGATGTTTGTAGGCCGTTGCATGCAATATATTTGATGCATGCTTAAAATAGGCAGTAATGTCATGTTTGTCGGGGTAAAATAAATAAAATACACAATAATATTATACATATTTCTGTTCTGTACCTGTAGCTAGTAATAATTTCTCATTAACATGTGTTACACATGTGTACTACCCTGTTGTTCCCCATCTTCGCCCACCATCAATTGCTTCCACTGCAGCAATGCATTTTGGGAATTCACATGTAAATGAGCACGCAATGGCACGTGCTATATTAGTTACTGCTTTTAGTAGGACTACAACATATATGTCTATTTTGAGATATATATATATATACAGAATCAGACATATACATATATAGATGCAGGTATGCTTATATTGTGAAGACAGTATAAAAAGCAGTGTAACTATGCAAAATAACTGTAAGCAACGACACGCCTAGTACAGTAATATTTCTCACCTGGTGGAAATTGTGAGGGGTAAATTCCTATATCACGGTCACCAGGTAAGCCTTCCACGACGACGGGAAGTAATTTTGCCCGAAGCAGCTCCTCCAATGGACTTAATATGAGACGTTGTGGTGTCGGCCCACCTCCAGTGCCAGTAGCATGCACGCGTTGGTGTTGTATTTTCTTTTTCAATTTGGACCTAATATCATCAAATCTCTTGTGACAATTCCGCTTGTCCCTCACATGATTCCCACACGCATTGACACCAATGACTATTGTGTCCCACATTTCTTTTCTGCTTGCTGAACTTGTCCACCCTTGAAAAACATATAAAATATATGAGGTAAATGAATAATAATAGAAGCACCAGTTTCCTACACTGCTAGCTGTTCCAAGAGATAGCAAACATGCTGTTTTATGTGTAATATGTGAAGCACATGAGCATTCACTACTAAACCTATACATGTAAGCAAGGTTGCATTCATATTGTATGCAGTTATGGCAAATTGACCGCCTGTGTTTAGTTGTCCTTGTAAGGCATGATAAAAAGCTGTGTTTCCAGACTAATTAACATAGAAAGATATTGTGAACCCATATTTGCATATGAACAAAACTCAGATGACCTAGGATCACATGTATTTGAATAATAAATGTAAAGGTACACTTACCTAGTAAATGTCCATATATACTGTCATAGTGCTCCAGAATGCCAGTGACAAGAGCTGTATTTTCCTGGTCATTGAAGCGAGGATTACGTGGCTTCTCCACACGTTTCTTCCGAGCAGGTTTAGGGTCAGAGCTTGGCTGGTGCTGACTGGACTCTCCTTCTTCCAATGGAAGAGCCTCCAAAAGCTGCCCACCAGCAAGCACGCCACCACCATCCACCCCATCAGCAACTGCGCCACCAGCAGCACTCCCAGCACCAGCACTCCCACTCCTAGCCCCAGCACTCCCACTCCTAGCACCAGCACTCCCACTCCTAGCACCAGCACTCACACTCCTAGCACCAGCACTCCCAGCACCAGCACTCCCACTCCCAGCAACAGCACTCCCACTCCCAGCAACAGCACTCCCACTCCCAGCAACACCACTCGCAGCACCAGCACTCCCACTCCCTGCAACACCACTCTCACTCTCAGCAACATCACTCCCCTGAACAGTACGTTCACTCCGACGCGTACTCGCACGAGTAGCACTCCCACTCCCACCAGCATCACTCTTCCCACGCTTTGCGGGCATACTTCCAGCACTCACAAAAAACAGACAAGAAATGTACAGCCAATCACACGAAACACTTCCACATATAAAACAAGACAAAGATGTAAACAAAACAACAATGGACAAAGCTCACCCAATACACAACAAGTCTCTCAGTCAATATGCAAATGTTCAAACAG
Organism: Ascaphus truei; assembly: GCF_040206685.1. NCBI lineage: Eukaryota > Metazoa > Chordata > Amphibia > Anura > Ascaphidae > Ascaphus > Ascaphus truei. The sequence goes on along the minus strand of NC_134486.1, from coordinate 8,451,215 downwards.
CCAGCTCTGTGCGTCTCTCTCTCTCTCACTCCCAACAACACAGAGAATGATTAGCAGTACACGTTGCCTTTAAATATGGCGCGCAATCCAATACATGCTTGTTTCACCTGATTCAGCAAGATTTGTGATTGGGCAACCTAACAGCACCGCGCCACGCACGCCGATACACCTGTGTGTGATCGGCTAATCATCGTGAGAGTGGGCGGATTTGTTTTCGGGTTGATTTTGAATGTATTCGGCACTTACTGCATACGGAGAGGAAAAATCGCCAATAACATGACTAATCGGTAAGATTGCCGATTTCACATAATCGACGCTTACTGCATGAGGCCCATGGTCTTGGACGGGGCTGGACGCAAATTTGGTCACATGGCGGAGGTTCATAGATGACATCATCTTTGTGTGGAAGGGCACTGTGGCTGATTTGGATTTGTTTCTTCTATATTTAGATGCAAACGAATTTAATCTAAAGTTCACATCTACAGTCAGTCATACTACTATTAACTTCCTAGACCTTTGCATTTATGTGGAAGATGGCACTATTAAAACCAAAAATTATTTTAAGGAGGTGGACGCAAATAATTATATCCTACAGTCCAGTTGCCACCACAATAAGTGGATCAATAACATCCCATACGGGCAGTACCGCAGACTCAAGCGCAACTGCACCGATAACCATGTATTTGAGGAACAGTCCACAGTTCTATCAAAAAGGTTTAGGGAGAGACACTATAATAAAAATATAGTAGACCAAGCATTGGCTAGAACAAAAAGTACCCCTAGAGAATCCATGCTTACATCTGCCCCTAAAACATCCATTGATGATGGCACTATAAAAGTGCCATTCATCACGCAATACAATAAGGATGCAAACAGAATTAATAAAATCCTCAATAATCATTGGCCGATACTTAAAAATTACCCAGTTTTGGGAGAGCATTTGGCTGATAAAGTCAAAATGGTATATAGGAGAGCTCCAAATATTAAAAATTATTTATCTCCAAGTGCCCTAATAAATACTCCTACAAAAAAGCACACGTGGCTGGATCCACCCAAAGGATTTTATGGATGTAGAATGTGCACTGCCTGCCAGCATAGTTCAAAAACACCACACAGTTTCAAATCTAATACGACACAAAAATCTTATAATATTAAGCAACATTTGAACTGTAGATCTAGTTTTGTTATCTACCTTGCAGAATGCGAGTGCGGCTTACAGTATATTGGTAAGACCACACGTCCGCTTAGAACGCGCATACTAGAACACCTGGGAAACATAAAACGTAAAATAACAACACACAGCGTGTCAACCCATTTTTTATTGCAACACAGCTCGAATCCTGCAAGCTTTTCATTTAAAGCTATCGAACAAGTTTTGCCCCATTGGAGGGGGGGGCAATAGAGATTTAAATTTAATAAAAAGGGAATCATTTTGGATGTTCGAGCTCAAAACCATTCACCCTCAGGGTTTAAACATAGAGTTCGATATCAAACCCTTTCTGTGACCCTAACCTGTTTTTCTTCTTTCTTAATAGATTTGCTGCTGTAATACCAATACTAAGTTAGCTGCATTAGCCTAGTTCATTTAGGGGTTAATTGCACATCTTGCTGTAAATAGCTAGTTTATCCATTTTTATCTATTTTTATCTATTTTTATACTATATGATATTTTAAATATATACATGTTATAATGTTTGAATTAAAATTATGTGTCATTTTGGAAGACTCACGTATGTTTGATGTGAGTCTTTAACTTATGTGAACAAATTAAGTCATTTATCACCACGCAATCAGATTACCATGAAATTAGCATACTTAATGTATAGCCAATGGAACTCTAGCGTAGCGTATAAATAGCCTCTCAGCACTTGTCAGATTACACTCCTGATGAAACCGCAATACAGAGAAACGCGTAGAGTGATGCTGATGAGTGAGGATCACTACAGGATCGGAGTCCCCCAGAGCAGATGACGTCACTTCCGGTTTCCGGTTTGGGTGAGACGTACCGGTGACACGCACGCCGAGGCGGAGAGGGGACTGAGACAGCTTCATTGCGCACAAGATCCGATCTGTGTGATCTAAACGCTTGTTTTGTTTTAACACATTGTGAGTGCATTGTATTATCACTTACCTTTTTAATAGAATTTTATACAGTCTGCACTATGTCCGTTTCTATGTTATTTACCGAAGGTCTTCAGCACTTATAAATTCATTCAGACCTACCCACAATCTGGCCAGATGGGCTGTCCCTGAAAAGATACCTTTATGGGAACATCACTCACCATACACTTGTGAGTACCTAGCACACTGCACCTTGAATATTTATTCAAAATATTACCACAATATTGCACCATCAGAAAATTTCTTCTGTTTTACATGGTTTTGCGCTTCCCGATGATCTTCAACCCTATATCTCACCAAACGAAAGACTGGTTCTTCCCAGTTGCATAGGTTCGTCTAGCGTTGGTGCTGCGGAAGACACGGGTCCTGCTGGATGAAAGGTAGAAGGTTGTACTCCTTGTTGGCATCTGCCACTCTCCATTCCTCTCCTGAAGGCGCAGATCATGCGGATGCAAAGAGCCAGGTCTTCAAGTCCTCAGGGACGGTCCTGGGACACCAACTTGTCTTTGAGATGCTTGGGTAATCCCTGACAGAATACTGCCGACAGGGCCTTGTCGTTCCAGCCAGTCTCAGAGGCCACGGTCCGGAACTCCAGCACGTAGCGGGCCATGGTACGGTCTCCATGAGAAATGTTGAGACGGGTAGAAGCAGCATTTACCTTGCGACCAGGTGTGTCGAACACTCTCTGGAACTCAGCGGTGAAGAGATTGATATCGGAGGTCAGGTCTGGTCGTTGCTCCCAGATTGGAGAGACCAAGGCCAGGGCGTCGTCTGTCAGAAGGGAAATGATGTATGCCACTTTCGAGCGTTGGGAGAAAAAATGAGAAGGGAGCAGTTCGAACTGTATTGATCATTGGTTCAGGAATCCCCGACAACCCAAAGAATCCCCAGCATAGCGGTTAGGGGTAGGTAATCGTGGTTCAAAAGTCGAGGCCACTGGAGTGGAAATAGGTATAAATTCTGCAGGGTTAGTAGTAGTGGCAGAAAGAAACCTGACCCTGTCAGATAGGGCGAGGACCCTGAGACACCCGCGGGCATACCTTTGGAG
>NC_134486.1:8141919-8147846 GCF_040206685.1 Ascaphus truei | reverse complement strand
GAGTATTACCCGCTCTCTCCTGTGATTACTGTTCTGTCTTCCGGCTGAGTATTACCCGCTCTCTCCTGTGATTACTGTTCTTTTCCGGCGAGTATTACCCGCTCTCTCCTGTGATTACTTTCTATTCCCGGCTGAGTATTACCCGCTTCTCTCCTGTGATTACTGTTCTATTCCGGCTGAGTATTACCCGCTCTCTCCTGTGATTACTATTCTATTCCGGCTGAGTATTACCCGCTCTCTCCTGTGATTACTATTCTATTCCGGCTGAGTATTACCCGCTCTCTCCTGTGATTACTGTTCTATTCCGGCTGAGTATTACCCGCTCTCTCCTGTGATTACTATTCTATTCCGGCTGGAGTATTACCCGCTCTCTCCTGTGATTACTATTCTTATTCGGCCTGTGTATTACCCGCTCTCTCCTGTGATTACTATTCTATTCCGGCTGAGTATTACCCGCTCTCTCCTGTGATTACTGTTCTATTCCGGCTGAGTATTACCCGCTCTCTCCCTGTGATTACTATTCTATTCCGGCTGAGTATTACCCGCTCTCTCCTGTGATTACTATTCTATTCCGGCTGAGTATTACCCGCTCTCTCCTGTGATTACTATTCTATTCCGGCTGAGTATTACCCGCTCTCTCCTGTGATTACTATTCTATTCCGGCTGAGTATTACCCGCTCTCTCCTGTGGTTTACTATTCTATTCCGGCTGAGTATTACCCGCTCTCTCCTGTGATTACTATTCTATCCGGCTGAGTATTACCCGCTCTCTCCTGTGATTACTTTCTATTCCGGCTGAGTATTACCCGCTCTCTCCTGTGATTACTATTCTATTTCCGGCTGAGTATTACCCGCTCTCTCCTGTGATTACTGTTCTATTCCGGCTGAGTATTACCCGCTCTCTCCTGTGATTACTATTCTATTCCGGCTGAGTATTACCCGCTCTCTCCTGTGATTACTATTCTATTCCGGCTGAGTATTACCCGCTCTCTCCTGTGATTACTATTCTATTCCGGCTGAGTATTACCCGCTCTCTCTGTTGATTACTATTCTATTCCGGCTGAGTATTACCCGCTCTCTCCTGTGATTACTATTCTATTCCGGCTGAGTATTACCCGCTCTCTCCTGTGATTACTATTCTATTCCGGCTGAGTATTACCCCGCTCTCTCCTGTGATTACTGTTCTATCCGGCTGAGTATTACCCGCTCTCTCCTGTGATTACTATTCTATTCCGGCTGAGTATTACCCGCTCTCTCCTGTGATTACTATTCTATTCCGGCTGAGTATTACCCGCTCTCTCCTGTGATTACTATTCTATTCCGGCTGAGTATTACCCGCTCTCTCCTGTGATTACTATTCTATTCCGGCTGAGTATTACCCGCTCTCTCCTGTGATTACTATTCTATTCCGGCTGAGTATTACCCGCTCTCTCCTGTGATTACTGTTCTATTCCGGCTGAGTATTACCCGCTCTCTCCTGTGATTACTATTCTATTCCGGCTGAGTATTACCCGCTCTCTCCTGTGAATACTATTCTATTCCGGCTGAGTATTACCCGCTCTCTCCTGTGATTACTATTCTATTCCGGCTGAGTATTACCCGCTCTCTCCTGTGATTACTATTCTATTCCGGCTGAGTATTACCCGCTCTCCTCCTGTGATTACTATTCTATTCCGGCTGAGTATTACCCGCTCTCTCCTGTGATTACTATTCTATTCCGGCTGAGTATTACCCCGCTCTCTCGTGATTACTATTCTATTCCGGCTGAGTATTACCCCGTCTCTCCTCTGGTGATTACTATTCTATTCCGGCTGAGTATTACCCGCTCTCTCCTGTGATTACTATTCTATTCCGGCTGAGTATTACCCGCTCTCTCCTGTGATTACTATTCTAATTTCCGGCTGAGTATTACCCGCTCTCTCCTGTGATTACTATTCTATTCCGGCTGAGTATTACCCGCTCTCTCCTGTGATTACTATTCTATTCCGGCTGAGTATTACCCGCTCTCTCCTGTGATTACTATTCTATTCCGGCTGAGTATTACCCGCTCTCTCCTGTGATTACTATTCTATTCCGGCTGAGTATTACCCGCTCTCTCCTGTGATTACTATTCTATTCCGGCTGAGTATTACCCGCTCTCTCCTGTGATTACTGTTCTATTCCGGCTGAGTATTACCCGCTCTCTCCTGTGATTACTATTCTATTCCGGCTGAGTATTACCCGCTCTCTCCTGTGATTACTATTCTATTCCGGCTGAGTATTTCCCGCTCTCTCCTGTGATTACTATTCTATTCCGGCTGAGTATTACCCGCTCTCTCCTGTGATTACTATTCTATTCCGGCTGAGTATTACCCGCTCTCTCCTGTGATTACTATTCTATTCCGGCTGAGTATTACCCGCTCTCTCCTGTGATTACTATTCTATTCCGGCTGAGTATTACCCGCTCTCTCCTGTGATTACTATTCTATTCCGGCTGAGTATTACCCGCTCTCTCCTGTGATTACTATTCTATTCCGGCTGAGTATTACCCGCTCTCTCCTGTGATTACTATTCTATTCCGGCTGAGTATTACCCGCTCTCTCCTGTGATTACTATTCTATTCCGGCTGAGTATTACCCGCTCTCTCCTGTGATTACTATTCTATTCCGGCTGAGTATTACCCGCTCTCTCCTGTGATTACTATTCTATTCCGGCTGAGTATTACCCGCTCTCTCCTGTGATTACTATTCTATTCCGGCTGAGTATTACCCGCTCTCTCCTGTGATTACTATTCTATTCCGGCTGAGTATTACCCGCTCTCTCCTGTGATTACTATTCTATTCCGGCTGAGTATTACCCGCTCTCTCCTGTGATTACTATTCTATTCCGGCTGAGTATTACCCGCTCTCTCCTGTGATTACTATTCTATTCCGGCTGAGTATTACCCGCTCTCTCCTGTGATTACTATTCTATTCCGGCTGAGTATTACCCGCTCTCTCCTGTGATTACTATTCTATTCCGGCTGAGTATTACCCGCTCTCTCCTGTGATTACTGTTCTATTCCGGCTGAGTATTACCCGCTCTCTCCTGTGATTACTGTTCTATTCCGGCTGAGTATTACCCGCTCTCTCCTGTGATTACTATTCTATTCCGGCTGAGTATTACCCGCTCTCTCCTGTGATTACTATTCTATTCGGCTGAGTATTACCCGCTCTCTCCTGTGATTACTATTCTATTCCGGCTGAGTATTACCCGCTCTCTCCTGTGATTACTGTTCTATTCCGGCTGAGTATTACCCGCTCTCTCCTGTGATTACTATTCTATTCCGGCTGAGTATTACCCGCTCTCTCCTGTGATTACTATTCTATTCCGGCTGAGTATTACCCGCTCTCTCCTGTGATTACTGTTCTATTCCGGCTGAGTATTACCCGCTCTCTCCTGTGATTACTATTCTATTCCGGCTGAGTATTACCCGCTCTCTCCTGTGATTACTATTCTATTCCGGCTGAGTATTACCCCTCTCTCCTGTGATTACTATTCTATTCCGGCTGAGTATTACCCGCTCTCTCCTGTGATTACTATTCTATTCCGGCTGAGTATTACCCGCTCTCTCCTGTGATTACTATTCTATTCCGGCTGAGTATTACCCGCTCTCTCCTGTGATTACTGTTCTATTCCGGCTGAGTATTACCCGCTCTCTCCTGTGATTACTATTCTATTCCGGCTGAGTATTACCCCTCTCTCCTGTGATTACTGTTCTATTCCGGCTGAGTATTACCCGCTCTCTCCTGTGATTACTATCTATTCCGGCCTGAGTATTACCCGCTCTCTCCTGTGATTACTATTCTATTCCGGCTGAGTATTACCCGCTCTCTCCTGTGATTACTATTCTATTCCGGCTGAGTATTACCCCCGCTTCTCTCCTGTGATTACTATTCTATTCCGGCTGAGTATTACCCGCTCTCTCCTGTGATTACTATTCTATTCCGGCTGAGTATTACCCGCTCTCTCCTGTGATTACTATTCTATTCCGGCTGAGTATTACCCGCTCTCTCCTGTGATTACTGTTCTATTCCGGCTGAGTATTACCCGCTCTCTCCTGTGATTACTATTCTATTCCGGCTGAGTATTACCCGCTCTCTCCTGTGATTACTATTCTATTCCGGCTGAGTATTACCCGCTCTCTCCTGTGATTACTATTCTATTCCGGCTGAGTATTACCCGCTCTCTCCTGTGATTACTATTCTATTCCGGCTGAGTATTACCCGCTCTCTCCTGTGATTACTATTCTATTCCGGCTGAGTATTAACCCGCTCTCTCCTGTGATTACTATTCTATTCCGGCTGAGTATTACCCGCTCTCTCCTGTGATTACTATTCTATTCCGGCTGAGTATTACCCGCTCTCTCCTGTGATTACTATTCTATTCCGGCTGAGTATTACCCGCTCTCTCCTGTGATTACTATTCTATTCCGGCTGAGTATTACCCGCTCTCTTCCTGTGATTACTATTCTATTCCGGCTGAGTATTACCCGCTCTCTCCTGTGATTACTATTCTATTCCGGCTGAGTATTACCCGCTCTCTCCTGTGATTACTATTCTATTCCGGCTGAGTATTACCCGCTCTCTCCTGTGATTACTATTCTATTCCGGCTGAGTATTACCCGCTCTCTCCTGTGATTACTATTCTATTCCGGCTGAGTATTACCCGCTCTCTCCTGTGATTACTATTCTATTCCGGCTGAGTATTACCCGCTCTCTCCTGTGATTACTATTCTAATTCCGGCTGAGTATTACCCGCTCTCTCCTGTGATTACTATTCTATTCCGGCTGAGTATTACCCGCTCTCTCCTGTGATTACTATTCTATTCCGGCTGAGTATTACCCGCTCTCTCCTGTGATTACTGTTCTATTCCGGCTGAGTATTACCCGCTCTCTCCTGTGATTACTATTCTATTCCGGCTGAGTATTACCCGCCTCTCTCCTGTGATTACTATTCTATTCCGGCTGAGTATTACCCGCTCTCTCCTGTGATTACTATTCTATTCCGGCTGAGTATTTCCCGCTCTCTCCTGTGAATACTATTCTATTCCGGCTGAGTATTTCCCGCTCTCTCCTGTGATTACTATTCTATTCCGGCTGAGTATTACCCGCTCTCCCTGTGATTACTATTCTATTCCGGCTGAGTAATTACCCGCTCTCTCCTGTGATTACTATTCTATTCCGGCTGAGTATTACCCCGCTCTCCTGTGATTACTATTCTATTCCGGCTGAGTATTACCCCGCTCTCTCCTGTGATTACTATTCTATTCCGGCTGAGTATTACCCGCTCTCTCCTGTGATTACTATTCTATTCCGGCTGAGTATTACCCGCTCTCTCCTGTGATTACTATTCTATTCGGCTGAGTATTACCCGCTCTCTCCTGTGATTACCTATTCTATTCCGGCTGAGTATTACCCGCTCTCTCCTGTGATTACTGTTCTATTCCGGCTGAGTATTACCCGCTCTCTCCTGTGATTACTGTTCTATTCCGGCTGAGTATTACCCGCTCTCTCCTGTGATTACTATTCTATTCCGGCTGAGTATTACCCGCTCTCTCCTGTGATTACTATTCTATTCCGGCTGAGTATTACCCGCTCTCTCCTGTGATTACTATTCTATTCCGGCTGAGTATTACCCGCTCTCTCCTGTGATTACTATTCTATTCCGGCTGAGTATTACCCGCTCTCTCCTGTGATTACTATTCTATTCCGGCTGAGTATTACCCGCTCTCTCTCCTGTGATTACTATTCTATTCCGGCTGAGTATTACCCGCTCTCTCCTGTGATTACTGTTCTATTCCGGCTGAGTATTACCCGCTCTCTCCTGTGATTACTATTCTGTTCCGGCTGAGTATTACCCGCTCTCTCCTGTGATTACTGTTCTATTCTGGCTGAGTATTACCCGCTC